>NW_027505606.1:32500-182596 GCF_021521415.1 Bidens hawaiensis
ATAAATGGACGACACGCGAGGGTACGAACATCCCAATGCGGTAGTGTAAGATCGTCCATTATCGTTTCGTAGTACTGGATTCCCTTTTCCCATTTAACTATACATACCTTAAGCTCGGAATCATATAGCCAAGAGACGATATCACCATGAACCTTTGATACAGTCTTGAATGAGGTCACTTGATTAGCTTTGGCTCTAGCAGCTGCTTCCTCCTTTCGTTCTTGATCAACGTACCGATATGCCTTGATAATCTTACCCAATTTCTAATAACTGAACCATTTAGCAATATCCGCATCGGATATGACTTCAAGTGAATTAAATACTGCATCAGCTGCCAGTTTACCCTTAGATGCCTTTACCAAATCATCCTTAGCAGCTTTAAACGTTTGCTCATCGAATACTGGAGAACCTTGATCAACGTTTGTGTGTTGAAACAAGTCAGGATACTCCTCAGTAGTGACGTCTTCTACCTCAACTTCCTCGTCTTCATAAATAAAATCCGTATTCATCTGAATAGACGGATCATTTTTTATACCTTCCTCATTGATCACCTCAACGTCAGGCTCAGTCTCTAACACAGTTAACTGTTCATCATTCAACCCAAGCAATTTGGAAATCTGCTTCCGTGTTAGAGACCTATCAACGAACTCACCAACCTCAAGCTCATCCCTGCTCACCACACTCCTGACCATTCCCGATCCATCCACAAATATTACAGTGTTGGCTTCAATCATTTCGATTGGTTTAACAGCAGTTGAATCCTGATACACAGCTACCTGCTTACCCGAGTCATCACCGCCACTTGTACTAGCACCGGAAGATGAGCCGTGCGCTTGTTTAGGCTCACCTCCTGCACCAGACTCGTTAGGATCTTGATCATCATTCTTGAGTTTCTTCAAATCATCATCTTTGCATGTTAATTGCATAATCAGATCTTCCTGTTCTTTGAGTTTCACCCCTGAGACTCATCAATCGCACGAAGCTCTTTTGTCTCTTTTTGACAGTATGATACATAACTCATCAGCCTTCTTTGATTCTCCATAAGGCGTTCTTGATTCTGACGGTCAGCAGACATTTGGTTTTCATACAGATGAAGAAGATTTAACAGCATATCTGTCTGACGGTTCGGTGGTAAGTTGTACAGGGATGGATGAACTGGTTGGATTGGTCCTTAAGGCCGAGTAATTCTCATAAAAAAGACATCACTAGGAGGAGGAGGAGGAGGAGGCCTTATGAACGGTGTTGGAGGAACAGTAGAAGATGTAGCAGGAGGCCTTGGTATTTCAGATAAATCTATCTGTGGAATCAAACCAAGCCTTTCATGAGACACCATCGTCGTCGTTAATGTGATCGTCGGAGTGCTAGTAGTGAGCGGCACTGCCGGATGTTGTGAAATAGTCGGACGAGACGGTGGAACACCGATAATTACAACAGTCCCAGCTGATACACGTCTCTTCTTTGATGGTTCTCTAGTTGCCACTTCTTTCCCTTTTCTCTTCCTTTCTCGTTGAGCTGCAATAGTGGCAGCTAACGCAGATTCAATGGCAGCTTGTTGTTCTTTATAAGTAGCATCACCATCATTACCATCGTTATTGTTCCCACCTTCTCCCCCCTCACGCTCGGAATCCAAGTCATCGTGGATCCAGTGTTCATTGGGAGGACATACATAATTAGGATTAATAATGTGACCAATCATACGTTTATCCCGTGACCTCTCCTTTCTATAAAGAAACATTCGATGCACAGTATCAGCCTTCATGTGTTCCATTGGAAGCACATCATTCATCAGATTTTGATCAATAACCAAATTGGGTATCAAATCTTGAATGATCAGTTGTAGAAATCGTGGATACATTAAAAATTTCTTCTTCTGAGTCGTTTGCTGAACTTGTTCTTTCAGATGATCGAAGACTAGCTCGGAGTAGTTAAATGGCTTATTGAGGATAAGTGCAACAAAAGCCGATTGCACACTGCTTCTGCATTGGTCAAATCCACCACGACGACCACTCATACAATGAATCAAGACATGTAGAAGATACTTGTTTGGTGGGCATAATCCATTCTTGTTCAACATTGGTACATCAATACCTCCACCGTAACGTAAACGAGTAAACAAACCCTTGATCAGCTGCTTGTCAAATTCACTTGGGTTGTTATCATTGTCACCAAAAACAAAGCACACGGCGAACTACTTCCACATTAAATGTAATAAGAGTTCAATTAATCGTAGCTCGAATGTGATTCTCCACCTCAACATACTCAGCAGTATCCTAAAACTGCCTAATAATGCTTAGATAAACTTTAGGTCGAGCAGTGATTGCATAATGTATCACTGAACGTCTTAAGAATGTCAACATGTCTCCGAACTCAGCAACATCAGCAACATCTTGATCAACATAAGCACAAATGTTGTGTTTTGTGTCATACGGTAATAAAATGACTTCTTCCTGCTGTTCTTTAGGTGGTTGTTCTTGTGGTGGTTGTTCTTCTGGTGGTTATTCTTCATGCCCTTGATCAGCAACCGGTGGATCTTGATTAAATTGATCAGCCATTTTACTGAATAAATTAGAAAGAGTATAAGTAATGTGAGGGTGTAATATACATTTAGCACTTATGTCGTGTGTATTTAATATATCAATACGTTTAGTCTTTAGAAATATTCTTTTATCAATGTGAATGTACAATATTGCCCTCAAAATATTAGTTAAATAAAAATTTTTGAGATGTCATTCGTTAGTGTATCAATCTTATTCATTACAAATCTGTAACGAATCAATTGATTCGTCATCATGTAAATATGTTAATGAAGTAAAATTAGCGAATTACTATAAAAAGGAACGAACTGGAATCTAGTTCGTTATGAATCTGATTCGTTAGATAAATTATTCACTAATTCTGTTCGTGTGAATCTTTAACGAATTGGACACGGAGTAGTTCCAATTCGCTAGTGTTAACGAACGGCCACCATGGCTTAATCTTTGACTGCCTGGTCAAAGTCAAAATCAAATAAGAAAACCGACGGTTAACATAATAAATCCAGGTTAGATTATTCCATACATATCATCGAATAACCTAATCAACATGCGTTATGATCTCGGAAACACTCAACGAATCAAATGGTGTTGATATGAGAAACAAACATATGAAATAAGTTAAATTATTAAGGGTTTCAACAGTGCATACACACCCGAAACAATAAACAATCAATCGACCCAGCAATCTAGAATCAACTTTCGATTAAAGACTAACAAGGGTTCCGGATTCACATTCCGATCACAATGACGTTCAAATAAAACATATCAACAAAGTATGAATTTGATTGTTTAAGGTTTTATAAAACGTAAGACCCTTATAACTAAATCACATATTTAACCTATAAAAACTGTAACATTTTTGACGAAAATCACAAAGAAGTGATTATCTTTACCTTATCAACACACTGATATAATCAAAAGTGTGAATTTCAAAGGTCGAGAAAATCAGAAAAATTTGAACAGAGTGACAGTATGTATAAAGAAGAAATAGGAACAGTGAAGGAAGGTTCGTTTTACTGTTGTCCTTTATACACTGTCCTTGCACGTTTTCCAATATACGAATCAGACTGATTCGCTATGGATTTGAACTAACGAATTAGCTAATTCGTTCTTCAAATTACTCACGTAGTGTAGCGAATTAGATTTGACTCGTTGTTTGATTCGTTAAATATGCATAACGAATTAGAATTGGTTCGTTACAGAGTGCGGAAGCGAATTAGGTGAACGAACTGGAAAGTAGTTCGCTAGAGAACAACCTAATTTGTTATCCATACTTAACGAATTAAAGTTTATTTATCTAAAATTCACTCAATAAATAAATAAAATAAATAAAAAGTTTATTCAATTAACTTAAGAGGATTACCGAGACCGTTTATCTCGATAATCAATTAATTTAAAAAACGTTTCATGTTTTCGAAACATAACTTTAAGTATTTAAAATAATATGTAAAAAGAAAAAGTAAAATATTTTTGATATTTTGTAAAAAAGTAAATAATGTATTTACAGAAATATCCGAAACTTTAGAAAAATAGACAATCTCTTTGTGTTTTTCTATGATTTTTCAAAAGCAGTACATATTTGTGTGTTTTTGTTGAGTTTGAGCAGAGAATCATATTGACCAAAATGCCCTTCCATCACAGTTTTATATTTCAGCGATATTATGACTGGCGTTAAGTCGGTCATTGATATTATTGTCCATTTAAATCTTATAACAAACCTTCGAGCATTTTTGTGATATGATTTATGGTTCAATTAGCGCACAGAATATCAGAAACTATCAGCCTCTAATCTCGGTTCAAGCTTAATTTGATTTTTGCCAAATCACCCCAACTTGACTTAAACCGTTATAGTGTAGATCAAAATTTTTGATACCAATTGTAATTTTGAGCAATGCATCAAGTTTCAATTACTGTGAGTGAGTATGCATGAGTCCATCTGTCGGCTTACATACATTGTATCCCCTGGGGTCCGTTTCTTATTGGTATTGAGACGCACACAAGAGAGGAACAATTGTATGACTAACATCGGATTTTGATCAAGTAAGTAATTTGGATTGTACGAAGTACAGCAGTGATCAAGTTTAATGACTTTGGGTTTGCTCTAAAAGCGAGTGAAATATTCATGCATATAAATACCCAGATGATTAAGCCGCATAAAGACTCATAGTGTCCAGATCCCTAACGCTTGTTATTTGCTTTATTATATTTTTGGGTGATCAACAACTATAAGGCTTGAGTATGACCGGTTATTACATTTCTGTCATCCTCACCGAGACTTTTGCTAGAGACTAACACCTCTTTCAATTTGGTTTTTCTTTAGGTTTATATCACTTACTTTACTCTAATAGCTTGTTTAAGACCAATCAAAGCACCAATGATTAAGCACACAGTCTTTTAAGCTTATTTCTTTCTGAATTTGGAGTCAAATAATCAATGTAATATCATTTTCAATTTTTGCTTCAAAAACTCAAAATTTTGAGGAGCCTAAACAAAAATTAATTGCCCCAGTTAATTTTAAGTTCATAAATTAATGGTTATCCTATCCATCTACAAGTAGATAACAGGACCAATACATGCAAGCATGCTTCACAAACTTAAATAACCGACATAATTCTCAGCTAAAATAAAATAGAAAGCTTAATGGACGCCCCAAGTACTTTTCATTTGTCAGGTGAATGGCTAACCCGAATATTTACATGAAATTATCAGGACCAAACATATACAAGTATATGTCCTTCAAAAATAGAAGCAAATGACATAATTTTCAGCGAACATAAGCAAAAATCTTTTTGGTTTTCTCTTTACAAACTTAAAAAAACACAATCTTTTTGTTTTTTCGGATTTTTCTTTACAAAACGAGAAATTTACATTCTTTTTGACTTTTTCAAAATTTTCTGTACAAGCAGAAATCACAATCTTTTTGGTTTTACAAAAATTAAACAAGAAAGATCACAATATTTTTGATTTTTCAAAAATTTCTAATGTTTTTGGGTTTTATCTATACTGACGAAAAGCACAATATTTTTGATTTTTCTAAGATTCACCCCCTAAAACTTAAGAACAAAATAAAATTTATACTAGAACAAACGAAAATAAAAGATAATTATCCTAATGTTAGGATCTCAGCAAGGGTCTTCAATCCATTTAAACCAAGCAAAAAATGAAAACGTGTTTTATCAAAGGCTTTGGTAAATAGATCGAAAATCAGTATGTACTTTCTCAAGATCAATTAATTTCTTTTCATAGCAATCCCGTATAAAATGATATCAAATTTCGATATGTTTCGTTTTAGAATGTTGTACGGGATTTTTGGTGATACTAATAGCAGCAGAATTATCAATCAAGATGGGAGTAGTAAGAAACTTCAAACCGTAGTCGCGAAGATGTTGTTGTATCCACAAAACCTGGGAACAGCAACTCGAGGCTACAACATACTCAGCTTCAGCGGTTGAAGTGGAGACCGTTGTCTGCTTCTCACACTGCCAGGAAACAAGCCGGCTTCCTAAGAATTGACGTCCCGCTGTCGTAGACTTGAAATTGATCTTGAATCCCCCATAATCTAAGTCTGAATAAGCGGTAAAATCAAAATTATCATCCTTGGGGTACCATAACCCAATGTCAGGATTGCCCATTAGATATTGCAGAATACGCCTGATCGCTGCCAGGTGAGTCACTCGGGGACTAGCTTGGTTCCTTGCACATAAACAAACAGCAAACATTATGTCGGGTCGAGAACCAGTTAGATACATTAAAGAACAAATCATAGCACGATAGAGGGTCAGATCAACGGTATCCTCCAATTCATCCGGTGATAAATTGTGACCCACGGGAAGAGGAGTAGAAGGGATTTTTCCGACAGTATTCTTGAATCGGCTCAAGACGTCGTTCACATATTTTGTCTGATGATTGAAGATTCCCTTCGCAGACTGATGAACCTACAACCCTAAAAGATATTCATCTCTCCCATCAAACTCATCTCGAACTTGATTTGCATTGATTTCTCGAACTCCTTACACAACGTGTCATTTGTTGACCCAAAGATTATGTCATCAACATAAATCTGAACGAGGAGAAGATCATCACCAATATTCTTATAAAACAAAGTGCAGTCGACTGTTCCACGTTTGAAACCATTATCCGTCAGATGGTCGGCGAGCGTGCCATACCAAGCTCTCGGGGCTTGATGTAGACCATATAATGCCTTGATTAATCGGTAAACATAATCAGGATAATCGGGATCTTCAAAACCTGGAGGCTGTAAAACGAACACTTCCTCATGAAGTTCACCATTGAGAAAAGCACTCTTGACATCCATTTGATAAACTTTAATATTCTTGTAAGAAACATATGCCAGAAAGATTCAAATCGACTCTAATCTTGCAACTGGAGCATATACCTCAGTATAATCAATACCCTCCTGCTGATGAAAACCTTGCACAACTAATCGTGCCTTTTTTCTCACAATTACCCCATGGTCGTCTTTCTTACAGTTATATACCCACTTAGTCGGAATAGCTTTCTTGACTCTAGCAGGTTTGTCGATAAGATCCCAAACACCTAAACGTGCAAAATTGCTGTAATTCTTCTTGCATGGCTTCTACCCAAGAGGGATCTTGAAGTGCCACACGAGGAGTCGTTGGCTTAACTTGAGATAGAAAACAAGTGAATTTAGCGAGATTTACAATTCCATACGAGTGTAAGTCAGCATAAGCACATAAGACATTATTTTCACTTGAAGAAGCAACTTGATGTCGTGTTTGAACTCCCACATCAAGTTCTCCAATAATGTTCTCTTATGCATGGTAATTATGAATCCTGAGAGTAGGATTCTCAGAAACAGCAACATTTTCAAATAAGTTAGTGTAATGTTCACCAAATTCAGGAGATGAAACATCATTATCAAGTTCAATAACTTGATCCACCACTGCATTATCATCAGATGAAGTAGAAGAATTATCATAATGAACAGGAGACTCATTATTAGGTTCTTCAGTTGGAGTAACAATTGGAGCTTCAACATCATTTGAACTTGCACACCTTGGAATTTTCAAATGTTCTTCAAAATAAGAACGAACTAAATCTTCATATGGATGATCGGTTGTTGGAGTAAAAGAATTAAATAATCCATCATAGTCAAACATCCAGTCGGGACCTTTTCCTTGAGAAGGAGTACTGTAATTTTAACAGTCCACATGGTACCATTCTTCAACACAATCGGACGTAAAGTTAAACACTCTTTTCTTAGGTGACGCATACCCCAAGAAATAACCTTCAATAGCTTTTTCATCAAACTTTCCCGCATCCTTTTTCAACATAGTACAAGGACAACCAAATGGTTCCAAGTACTTTAAATTAGGTTTACTATTATTCAATAATTTATAAGTGGTCTTTTTGAGTCTTTTAACAGTTAGAGCCCGATTGAGTGTATAACAAGCAGTATTCACCGCCTCATTCCAAAACTGGACAGGAATCTTTGAATCGGCAAGCATCGTTCTAGCAGCTTCAATCAACGTTCTATTCTTTCTTTCAGCTACACCTTTCTGTTGTGGTACATATGGGGCACTGTATTCTCGATGAATTCCTTTTTATATACAAAAGAAATCTAATACAGTATTTTTAAATTCAGTACCATTGTCACTTCGAATTCTCCTCACTTTCTGTTTGTATAGTGATTCGATCTTAGTGATTAGGTTTTGAACGAGACCCGGTGTTTGATATTTTGAGCTCATAAACAAGACCCATGAATATCGTGAATTATCATCTGTAACTACTAGGCAATACCAGTCTCCAGAAATACTTGCACGATTCACTGGACCGAATAAATCCATATGAAGTCGTTCAAGCTGAGTATCAATGGAATTTAATAATTTAGATGGGTGCGGTTTCTTCTTCTGTTTGCCCTTATTGCAAGCAACACAGTGATCGGATAATTTAAAATTCTTTAACGACACACCTTCTACCAGATCATTTGCCATCAAGTAGTTCATCTTTCGAACATGTATATGACCCATTCTTCGATGCCAAAGAACTGAATCAGATACTTTAGAATTCAAATTCAAGACATAAATATCATTTGATCGAGGTGATCGCATGACAACCATGTCCTCGGGAATCACATAACCCGGTTTCAAAATCAGATACTCTTTATCTGTAAATACTGTAGTGTATTGCTTATCACAGATTTGTGACACACTAAATAAATTATGATCCACACAATAGTTAACTTTCTCAAAAGTAATCTTCCCATTCGAAACATCACCTTCCTGTGTAATCATACCCCCAGAATTCCCAGCATACGCCACATAACCCCCTTGAATATTTCTCACATTTGTTAAGAGGTCGAGATTCCCAGTAATATGATGAGAATATCCACTATCCATGATCCAGTTTTCACCAGAAATGGTCTTGGATGTACCCAACACACAAACGAAAATGATTAGTTCAAAAAGGCAGCCCAAGCCTCGGTCTTGGGTACCTTTTGGTTTTCTTGAGAAAAATTAACCTTAATTGCATTCAATTGTTGTTCAGCGACTTGATTTTAAGTTACAGGTTTCTTATACTTCCGTCTTAGATACTCAGCTTGAACTACATTTGAATTAACGTTTTTGCAAATTTGTTCGGTTGGAATAAATTTAGGTTTAACAGAACCATGAGTTTCATTCACATGAACAACTTTTCGAGGAAGTACATTCGAGAACATAATATGAGTATCATCAGCATACGACACAGGTCGTTTCAGAACCTCCTTTACCAAAGGAACTGGTTTAGAATGATCCTTGATAAAAGGATGAAAAATTCTGATAGTTCTTCTGACCACAGTTTCTTACTACATGACCTTGTTGACCGCAGAGGAAACAACTTCGCATGACAACATGATGATGTTGAGAGTTTGTCGGAACATGAGACACAGATGATGAATGATGACTCACATTTTTTGTTATGCTTTTAGTAAAATCATCAGATAATTCAGCTTTCTTTTTCAAATAGAAATCTAAATTAGAACAGTTTGAAAAACTCTGGGATGTAAAAAATACATTGGTAGGGGAGCGTTCCGCCTTAGAGTAAAGCACCCGCGCGAGCGGTAGTGGACGAAGCGGAAGCGATAATGTCGGCTTGAGTAACGCAAACATTGGTGAGAATCCAATGTCCCGAAAACCTAGGGGTTCCTCCGCAAGGTTCGTCCACGGAGGGTGAGTCAGGGCCTAAGATCAGGCCAAAAGGCGTAGTCGATGGGCAAGAGGTGAATATTCCTGTACTACCCCTTGTTGGTCCCGAGGGACGGAGGAGGCTCGGTTAGCCGAAAGATGGTTATCGATTCAACGACGTAAGGTGACCCTGCTTTTTCAGGATAAGAAGGGGTAGAGAAAATGCCTCGAACCAATGTTCGAGTACCAGGCGCTACGACGCTGAAGTAACCCATGCCATACTCCCAGGAAAAGCTCGAACGGCCTTCAACAAAAGGTACCTGTACCTGAAAAACCAACACAGGTGGGTAGGTAGAGGATACCTAGGGGCGCGAGACAACTCTCTCTAAGGAACTCGGCAAAATAGCCCCGTAAATTCGGGAGAAGGGGTGCCTCCTCACAAAGGGGGTCGCAGTGACCAGGCCCGGGCGACTGTTTACCAAAAACACAGGTCTCCGCAAAGTCGTAAGACCATGTATGGGGGCTGACGCCTGCCCAATTCCGGAAGGTCAAGGAAGTTTGTGACCTGATGACAGGGGAGCCGACGACCGAAGCCCCAGTGAACGGCAGCCGTAACTATAACGGTCCTAAGCTAGCGAAATTCCTTGTCGGGTAAGTTCCGACCCGCACGAATGGCGTAACGATCAGGGCACTGTCTCAGAGAGAGGCTCGGTGAAATAGACATGATATGACAAACTGAAAATTTTTCTTACTTTTTCAGACACTTATCACGACTTGACTCAAATTTTCAGGACGAAAATTCTTTAACATGGGAATGATGTGACACTCGTCAATTTCAGGTTAACTCCGTTAACTCAAACTCCGTCAATTCAAACTTAAGATCACTGGATCTATAACGCACATCTCATTACATTTAAACTAAGGTTTTAAATGACGCTTGACAACTACTACATGTGTAGTCTTTCGGGAATTGCACCGAACGCAAACGAATTGACGCAAACCATTGGTGAATAAACGAAAAACATCAAAACAATAATTATGTGATAATTATGTGTTAGACATATGTGTTATGTGATAACATTGTATGGAACGTTAACTCAATATGCAAACTAGTTAAAATAAGCTAGAAAAGTACAAATTAGAATTTGAGGGACCTAGATGTAACATGTTATTATTAATAATAATATTAATCTAAACCCTAACACTCCCTCTCTCTCTCTGCCCGATAGGCCCCCCCTCCCCTTGCTCTTGGCTGCCGTCAATCACACACACACATACATACAAGAATTGTTCAAGTTTGTTGAAGATTAAGGTGTTAGGAAGGTATAAACAACTATTCCATGCATCCTTTATGTTTAATTTTGATTTTGAATGGGTTAATCTAAAACCGTAGGTCACGAAAATTATGAATAAGTGTTCTTATGATTGATTGTTGCTAGAGGATGATTGATTATGTGTTAGCTATTGATGTTGATGATCGTATGTGATTTTGAACGGTGAAAGATTATTGAATCATTGATTGTTTGTAAACCCTGGAGGGTTATTACTGATTTTTGTGATTAATCATGCTCGTTACATGTTTTGAGATATGTCGTATGCTTAGGATGCATGTTAGACGATTGTTTGTGCTTGCTGAGTTTTGACAGCAGTGATTGTTAAAATTGAACGATGTGTAACTTGTTGAATATAAAAGCAAACTGAGCTAATTATGAGTCTACAAGGTAGTACTCTGAGTCTAGTTTTCAGAAAGTCCAACCACGCCTAATTTGGAGGTGTTTTGGTTGGTCAAATGATTTAAATGTGATTAAAGGTCAAAACTGGTACTGGACAGATTGTAAGTTATGTTTAGACAACTGTAACTAATTGTTAATTTGGAAATTGGTTGAGGTTGTTAACACTACAGGGTGCTATGTTGAGTCTAGTTTCTATAAAGTCCAATTTTGTAATTTTTGGACGAGTAAAAGTTAATCTTTATGATTTTACAAAACTGAAGTGCAGATCTGAGTTGTGAGACCTGCTGTTAAGTTGTTTTGTAATTAGCATATCTCATGAACTACAAGACCAAATGGGTTGGTTCCACTTCTGGAAGTTAACTTGTTGAGTTAAGAACCTAACCCAATTGGTCTTGCATTAGTTGGATTTTTCATTTAACGGAAATAGCAAATAACATTCTGTTGCGCATGATTTTGATTGCTGTGAGCTTGCTGTAATGTTTTGATCATTGTGAGAAATAAATGTAGAATAAAAATACAATAAAATATTTTCTGGAAACCTAATTCATGTATGCTTTTGTGACGATTTTTGGTGAATTAATTGAGATGCTATGATCTGTTGAATAGAGTAATCTCTCAAGTAGAATTCTGTCTTGATGAAACTAGCTGCTGAACTTTGTGAAAATACATGAAACGTGCTAATTGCTAGGTAATTGTTATGTTTTGACCAATTTGTCCTTGCGGGGAGTAATTGCTAGTAATGTACACCATTAACACTTGACACGTAAATAGTTGTTCACACACGAAACGTATCACTAATGTGCTTGTTAAGTCACACACGAGTCACAAACGAAACACGAAACGTATCTTGTGCATAGGAATTATGTGCCGGGTCTAGAGACTCGATAATAGTTCCGACTCTTAGAAAATCTCCTTGTTGTTATAGAACGCTAGTGAGAGTTTTCTGCGACGCGCATCACTTGGGTGGCTTGTTTTTGGGAATTCTTCGCAAACAGTGAGTTTCACTTTCCCCTTTTAAACTCTTTAAACGCTTTTCACTTGGGGGAGATAACATACTCCGAAAACGCTTTTAGATTTTGTTAGTAGATTATATATCACTTGTAAAGGCTAAGTGGCAAACGAAATAATTGAAGTCCTTCACACATCGAACCGTTTTGTATTGTAAAATAGCGAGTCATTGTTGAGTAGTACTACTGGGTTTGACAAACCCCACCCAACGCTAAGCTCGACTAGAGGTCGAGTGGGTGTAATCTTGGCTAAACACATTACCATGGTCGGGATAGACCTGGTGGCAAGGCACATGATAAACAGTCAGCTTCGGTGTCGAACACTTAGTAATACTTGTTGTATAGGCTAGCTACCTATCGATATATAATTGATTTAACACTATCTGGTAACGCAAAACGCTAAACGCTAAACGCTAAACGCAAAACGCTGAACGCGAAACGCTAAACGCTTTATTTTATATAAACTTGTGAACTCACCAACCTCGTGTTGACACTTTTAGTATGTTATTCCCAGGTAGCCGAGGCGGGCGCGCGGTATAGGATCATGCATTGTTTTGAACGTTATTGATCATGCAAACTTGTCTTCAACTGTTATCAACTGAGTTTTTAAGTCGTCCTGCGTGACGCAACTTTTGTCTTATGGTTTTTACGCTTCCGCACTTATTTACACTTAACTGTTTTCGTGGTTTGAAAGCTTTATTTACGGTTTGATTATAACTAATGATTCCGATCCTGTTAGTTCACACCCTCTGACGGTAAAACTCCGTTAGTGGATTTTGAGGGTGTGACAGATTGGTATCACAGCCATTGGTTATAGCGAACTAGAAATTGCATGCATACTAGACTATAACCGTAATGACCCATTAGTTATAATTATACGCACTGCATATGTATTTTGTTTAGTCTTTCGCTGTCTTATCTCTTTACCTCATTCACTCATACACGCGCATACCCGGCCTACCTGTTGGGATGTCGACGCTACCATCATCATCATCCGAACAGATGACTCATGATCCTGGGAAGGAACCGCAGTTACCTACCTCATCGCCACTTCGAGTAGTCCCGGAGCTAGAAGCCCCTGCATCGAAGAGGTATCGCTTATCCGGAGGCATGTACGAAGACGAAGTTAGCTGGGATTGGTATCCGAATATGATCAGGCGTATGGTCTATCGTGATCAAGTTCCCCCACTACCTCACCCGAGTCGTCCTGCTTACCCCAACACTCTACCACCCATAACCGAACTTGTAGAGCGTGTTCTCGCAGCTGTTGTTTCTTGTTTGGAGCGTGACGTTGGTTTTATGCGCTATACGAGAGCGAACGTTTCAGGACTGTTAAAAGATGGAACCGAAACTAAGGAGGAAATTTCCCGCCTGACAGCGGCTATGAAGGAAATGCAAGAGGCTAGTGATCAACAGATGAAGATTATGAGAAAAATGCAAGCCGAGATGATAGACTTGCAAGAGCAACTCCAAGTGGCAAGGACCCGGACAGAGATAGCCCTAGAGCATTGCAATGTCTTACAAATGCAAATTGCTCAGAACGCAGCGGAACCTGAGGCAGAACCTGAGGAAGATCCCGAAGAGGAACCTGAAGAGGAACCTGAGGAGGAACCCGAAGAAGATCCCGAAGAGGAACCGGAGGAAGAACCGGCTGAGTCAGAAGAACACTCAGAGGTGTCCTCAGACGATGACATCTAAGGATGATAACACCTAGATGGAGGGGTTGTCTCCATCCAAACTATTATTTTCTATGATTTTAAGGATTGGTTTTAAATACTTTGTAGCGAATACAATGGTTTTAATCATGAATTATTATTTGGATTAATATATGGTTGTGATGTGATGTTTGTTCCTTTTATTTCTTTCTTATCTATCTTTTTATTACATGTATGGTGTGTTGCATATGAAACCGAGAATTCATGTCTGACATTTTATGCTGTGATTCTAGGAAATGGCAGGAAGAAACGCTGGACACGGTCGCGGTAACATCAACTTAACCGCAACAGAACTTTAGACCATATTGAATGACCACGCGGCGGCCGCTCTAGCCGCACATGTCCAGAATCAAGCTGGAGGTCCAACTGGAACGTGTATTTTCAAGAACTACCTGGATTGCAAGCCCAGTTCGTTTAAGGGCACTGAGGGAGCTATAGGCTCCCTGCGTTGGGCTGAGAAAGCCGAATCAGCGTTTGAGATGTGTAACTGTCCACCTGCCAGTAGGGTCAAAGTTGCTGCTGGGACACTTGAAGATTGTGCCCTCACTTGGTGGAATTCAAATGTGCAGATTCTTGGATTGGAACTGGCTAACGCTATGAACTGGGAGGAGTTCAAGAATATGATGCGTGAAGAGTATTGTCCTCGAGAGGGGATTGCAAAGTTGGAATCCGAGTTTTGGTCGTTGAAGATGGTGGGTTCCGAAATTGAAGCCTACACCACCCGTTCTCACGAGTTAGCTGTGATGTGTCCACGGATGGTAGACCCACCGAGCAAAAGGATCGAGAAGTATATTGATTGGTTAGCACCTCAAATTCAGGGCATGGTGACGGCTTCCAGACCCGCTACGATTCAACAAGCGATCCGGTTAGCTCACAAACTGACGGATCAAGCAGCGACCCAAGGTGCGTTACCACCTAGAGGTTCAACCACTAACGCCCGTGACAACCCGAGCACTGACAACAACAGCAACAACAACCCGAGTAATGGAAAGAGAAAGTTCGACAACGTCAGGTCCTCATCCTCGAACCCCCCACAGCAACAACACTACCATAAGCCCGAACTCACTCGGAGCTTCAATAATCAGGGTCACAACAATAACAACAATGGTAGCGGGCAGGGTTCGAGCGGCTATACTGGGAAACACCCGAAATGTAGCAGGTGCAACTATCATCATGCTGGCCCGTGTGATCGCGTCAAGTGTCTGAGATGCGGAAAAATGGGTCATCAGGCCAAGGAATGTAGGGGAGACCTAGCGGCAAAGGGTGCTCCTAAACCACCTATGACGACTAAAGGGTGTTGCGAGTGCGGTCAAGAGGGTCATTTCAGGAAGGATTGCCCCAAACTAAAGCAGAACGAGAGTAATGGAGGCAGCAGCGGTGGCAAAAGAAATGGTAAAGGAAGAGCTTTCGTCATTGGGTCGGGTCAAGCCCGCAACGATCCGTATGTGGTGACCGGTAAGTTTCTTGTGAACGACTGTTTTGCTTCTGTTTTGTTTGACACTGGAGCTGATAGGAGTTTTGTGTCGAAAGCCTTTAGTAAACTCTTAGACTTAACTCCAACCCCGTTAGATGCTAAGTTTCCTGTTGAATTAGCTGACGGTAAGTCTATAGAAACAACTCTTGTTCTTGCGGGATGTAAGTTGAAACTGTCGGGTCATATTTTTGATATCGACCTTATACCTTTTACGCTTAGTAGTTTCGATGTCGTTGTCGGCATGGACTGGTTATCCGAGAACCGAGCGGAGATTATATGTCACGACAAGATAGTCCACTTCACTACCCCTTCCAGCAAGAACATTTCGGTTCAGGGCGAGAAGCGCGGCATGACCACCAGCGTCATCACCCTCATGAAGGCGCAGAAATATTTACGAAATGGTCATCCGGCAATTTTAACCCATATTGTTGAGAAACCCGCGGAGGAGAAGCAAATCGAGGATATAACGATTGTGCGAGATTTTCTGAAAGTTTTCCCGGAGGATTTGCCTGGACTCCCTCCTATTCGACAAGTCGAGTTCCAAATCGAGTTGACCCCCGGTGCAGCACCCATAGCCCGAGCCCCGTATCGACTCGCACCGGCAGAGCTTCAAGAGTTGTCCACTCAACTGCAAGATTTGTTGGATAAAGGTTTTATCCGACCTAGCTCATCGCCATGAGGAGTCCCTGTCTTATTTGTTCAAAAGAATGACGGGACTTTCTGCATGCGCATCGACTACAGAGAAATGAACAAGGTGACGATCAAGAACCGTTATCCCTTACCCCGAATTGATGATCTGTTTGACCAACTTCAAGGATCGAGTTACTACTCGAAGATCGATCTGAGATCTGGTTACCATCAAATAAGAGTGCGCGAAGAAGATATTTCAAAGACGGCTTTCAGAACTCGGTATGGTCACTTCGAGTTTTCAGTTATGCCTTTTGGCTTAACCAACGCACCAGCCGTATTTATGGATCTCATGAATCGAGTATGCAAGGCGTACCTCGACAAGTTTGTGATTGTTTTTATTGATGATATTCTCGTCTACTCCAAGGACAAGGCTGACCACGAAGAACACTTAAGGTTAATTCTGGAATTGCTGAAGAAGGAACAACTATACGCTAAACTCTCGAAATGCGAATTTTGGCTTCGCGAGGTTCACTTTTTAGGACATGTGATCAACGAGAATGGTATCCATGTCGATCCCGGTAAGGTAGAGGCTATCAAAAACTGGGAAGCACCTAAGACTCCGACTAAGGTGCGGCAATTCCTAGGACTGGCTGGCTACTACCGGCGTTTTATCGAGGGATTTCAAAGATTGCTCAACCCCTCACCGCTTTGACTCACAAGGGAACTAAGTACAATTGGGGTGACGCGCAAGAATCCGCTTTTCAACTGTTGAAAACCAAACTCTGTAGCGCCCCTATTCTAGCCCTCCCCAAGGGAACAGAAAATTTTGAGGTGCATTGTGACGCATCGATACAAGGTCTCGGTTGCGTGTTGATGCAACTCGAGAAAGTTATAGCCTATGCCTCTCGACAACTACGGATTCACGAGAAGAACTACACGACCCATGACTTGGAACTAGAATCTTTGGTGTTTGCCCTTAAGATATGGAGGCATTACTTGTACGGTACCAAGTTTACCATTTACACCGACCACAAGAGTCTCCAACATATCTACGATCAGAAGGAGCTGAACATGCGACAGCGTCGTTGGGTCGAGCTGCTTAAGGATTATGATTGTGCCATTAAGTACCACCCTGGAAAGGCCAATGTAGTGGCCGACACTCTCAGTAGAAAAGAAAACAATAAACCCAGGCGAGTGCGAGTATTGCAACTTACGATTCATGCCAACTTACCCGATCAGATTCGCGATGCACAACTCGAAGCCTTGAAAGATGATAATCTTCCATCAGAACTCATACGGGGCATGAACAAGCAACTTGAAACCAAATCGGACGGGGTCCGATATTTTGAGAACCGGATTTGGGTTCCACGATACGGAGAGTTGAGAACTCTAGTGATGGACGAAGCACACAAGTCCCGATATTCTATCCACCCTGGTTCAGATAAAATGTACCATGACTTAAAGGCACTTTACTGGTGGCCAAACATGAAAGCCGACATTGCCACCTACGTGAGCAAATGCTTGACTTGTGCAAGAGTCAAAATAGAATATCAGAAACCATCTGGCCTGCTACAGCAACCAGAACTTCCAATGTGGAAATGGGAACACATTTCAATGGATTTCATCACGGGACTACCTAAAACACCGACGGGATGCGATACCATCTGGGTGATCGTTGACCGATTGACTAAGTCTGCACACTTCTTAGCGATTAAGGAATCGGACAAAATGGAAAGACTGACTCGTGTCTACATGAAGGAAGTAGTGTCTAGACACGGAGTGCCTGCCTCAATCATTTCTGATCGAGATTCCCGTTTCACTTCGCACTTTTGTAAGTCACTACAGAGCGCACTAGGCACCCGTCTGGATATGAGCACAGAATACCATCCTCAGACGGATGGACAAAGTGAGCGCACTATTCAGACCTTGGAGGACATGTTGCGTGCATGCGTGTTGGATTTCGAAAAAAGTTGGGAACCTCATTTGCCTTTGGTAGAGTTTTCGTATAATAACAGCTACCACGAAAGCATTAACGCAGCGCCGTTTGAAGCGTTGTACGGACGAAAGTGTCTATCACCTCTCTACTGGGCAGAGGTGGGTGACAGCCAAATCACTGGTCCATAATTGGTACTTGAAACCTCTGAAAAGATTGTTCAAATCCGAAACCGCATGGCAGCAGCACGAGATCGCCAAAAGAGTTACGCCGACAAGCCCTGAAAGCCTCTAGAATTTCAAGTGAACGACCAAGTATTACTCAAAGTCTCACCTTGGAAAGGTGTGGTTCGCTTTAGGAAGCGAAACAAACTTAATCCACGATACGTTGGTCCTTACCGAATTACTGAGCGCATTGGTCCGGTGGCGTACCGACTGGACTTACCAACAGAACTCAGTGGCGTACACAATGTAATCCACGTATCCTATTTGAAGAAATGTCTTTCCGATGAAACCCAAGCAGTTCCTTTGGACGAATTGCAAGTTGATGAACAGTTACGCTTCATTGAAGAACCAGTCGAAGTTTTGGATTGGAAAACCGAAACACTCAAGCACAGCAAGATTCCAATCGTTAAGGTTCGTTGGAACTCGAGACGTGGACCGGAGTTCACGTGGGAACGCGAGGATCAAATGATGAAAAAGTATCCTCACCTTTTTGAAGGGCTGAGCAAACACAGAAAACCGCGAAACCCGACAAACCGTCAGAAATCACCGGAGGTATGAATTAAATTTCGGGACGAAATTTCTTTCTACTAGGGGATGATATGACAAACTGAAAATTTTTCTTACTTTTTCAGACACTTATCACGATTTGACTCAAATTTTCGGGACGAAAATTCTTTAACATGGGAATGATGTGACACTCGTCAATTTCAGGTTAACTCCGTTAACTCAAACTCCGTCAATTCAAACTTAAGATCACTGGATCTATAACGCACATCTCATTAAATTTAAACTAAAGTTTTAAATGACGCTTGACAACTACTACATGTGTAGTCTTTCGGGAATTGCACCGAAACGCAAACGAATTGACGCAAACCATTGGTGAATAAACGAAAAACATCAAAACAATAATTATGTGATAATTATGTGTTAGACTTGTGTGTTATGTGATAACATTGTATGGAACGTTAACTCAATATGCAAACTAGTTAAAATAAGCTAGAAAAGTACAAATTAGAATTTGAGGGACCTAGATGTAACATGTTATTATTAATAATAATATTAATCTAAACCCTAACACTCCCTCTCTCTCTCTACCCGATAGCCCCCCCCCCCCTCCCCTTGCTCGTGGCTGCCGTCAATCACACACACACATACATACAAGAATTGTTCAAGTTTGTTGAAGATTAAGGTGTTAGGAAGGTATAAACAACTATTCCATGCATCCTTTATGTTTAATTTTGATTTTGAATGGGTTAATCTAAAACCGTAGGTCACGAAAATTATGAATAAGTGTTCTTATGATTGATTGTTGCTAGAGGATGATTGATTATGTGTTAGCTATTGATGTTGATGATCGTATGTGATTTTGAACGGTGAAAGATTATTGAATCATTGATTGTTTGTAAACCCTGGAGGGTTATTACTGATTTTTGTGATTAATCATGCTCGTTACATGTTTTGAGATATGTCGTATGCTTAGGATGCATGTTAGACGATTGTTTGTGCTTGCTGAGTTTTGACAGCAGTGATTGTTAAAATTGAACGATGTGTAACTTGTTGAATATAAAAGCAAACTGAGCTAATTATGAGTCTACAAGGTAGTACTCTGAGTCTAGTTTTCAGAAAGTCCAACCACGCCTAATTTGGAGGTGTTTTGGTTGGTCAAATGATTTAAATGTGATTAAAGGTCAAAACTGGTACTGGACAGATTGTAAGTTATGTTTAGACAACTGTAACTAATTGTTAATTTGGAAATTGGTTGAGGTTGTTAACACTACAGGGTGCTATGTTGAGTCTAGTTTCTATAAAGTCCAATTTTGTAATTTTTGGACGAGTAAAAGTTAATCTTTATGATTTTACAAAACTGAAGTGCAGATCTGAGTTGTGAGACCTGCTGTTAAGTTGTTTTGTAATTAGTATATCTCATGAACTACAAGACCAAATGGGTTGGTTCCACTTCTGGAAGTTAACTTGTTGAGTTAAGAACCTAACCCAATTGGTCTTGCATTAGTTGGATTTTTCATTTAACGGAAATAGCAAATAACATTCTGTTGCGCATGATTTTGATTGCTGTGAGCTTGCTGTAATGTTTTGATCATTGTGAGAAATAAATGTAGAATAAAAATACAATAAAATATTTTCTGGAAACCTAATTCATGTATGCTTTTGTGACGATTTTTGGTGAATTAATTGAGATGCTATGATCTGTTGAATAGAGTAATCTCTCAAGTAGAATTCTGTCTTGATGAAACTAGCTGCTGAACTTTGTGAAAATACATGAAACGTGCTAATTGCTAGGTAATTGTTATGTTTTGACCAATTTGTCCTTGCGGGGAGTAATTGCTAGTAATGTACACCATTAACACTTGACACGTAAATAGTTGTTCACACACGAAACGTATCACTAATGTGCTTGTTAAGTCACACACGAGTCACAAACGAAACACGAAACGTATCTTGTGCATAGGAATTATGTGCCGGGTCTAGAGACTCGATAATAGTTCCGACTCTTAGAAAATCTCCTTGTTGTTATAGAACGCTAGTGAGAGTTTTCTGCGACGCGCATCACTTGGGTGGCTTGTTTTTGGGAATTCTTCGCAAACAGTGAGTTTCACTTTCCCCTTTTAAACTCTTTAAACGCTTTTCACTTGGGGGAGATAACATACTCCGAAAACGCTTTTAGATTTTGTTAGTAGATTATATATCACTTGTAAAGGCTAAGTGGCAAACGAAATAATTGAAGTCCTTCACACATCGAACCGTTTTGTATTGTAAAATAGCGAGTCATTGTTGAGTAGTACTACTGGGTTTGACAAACCCCACCCAACGCTAAGCTCGACTAGAGGTCGAGTGGGTGTAATCTTGGCTAAACACATTACCATGGTCGGGATAGACCTGGTGGCAAGGCACATGATAAACAGTCAGCTTCAGTGTCGAACACTTAGTAATACTTGTTGTATAGGCTAGCTACCTATCGATATATAATTGATTTAACACTATCTGGTAACGCAAAACGCTAAACGCTAAACGCTAAACGCTAAACGCAAAACGCTGAACGCGAAACGCTAAACGCTTTATTTTATATAAACTTGTGAACTCACCAACCTCGTGTTGACACTTTTAGTATGTTATTCCCAGGTAGCCGAGGCGGGCGCACGGTATAGGATCATGCATTGTTTTGAACGTTATTGATCATGCAAACTTGTCTTAAACTGTTATCAACTGAGTTTTTAAGTCGTCCTGCGTGACGCAACTTTTGTCTTATGGTTTTTACGCTTCCGCACTTATTTACACTTAACTGTTTTCGTGGTTTGAAAGCTTTATTTACGGTTTGATTATAACTAATGATTCCGATCCTGTTAGTTCACACCCTCTGACGGTAAAACTCCGTTAGTGGATTTTGAGGGTGTGACAACATGTCTGTGAAGATGCGGACTACCTGCACCTGGACAAAAAAGACCCTATGAAGCTTCACTGTTCCATGGGATTGGCTTTGGGCCTTTCCAGCGCAGCTTAGGTGGAAGGAGAATAAGGCCCCCTTGCGGGGGGGGGGGGGTCCGAGCCATCAGTGAGATACCACTCTGGAAGAGCTAGAATTCTAACTTTGTGTCAGGACGTACAGGCCAAGGGACAGTCTCAGGTAGACAGTTTCTATAGGGCGTAGGCCTCCCAAAAGGTAACGGAGGCGTGCAAAGGTTTCCTCGGGCCGGATGGAGATTGGCCCTCAAGTGCAAAGGCATAAGGGAGCTTGACTGCAAGACCCACCCGTCGAGCAGGGACGAAAGTCGGCCTTAGTGATCCGACGGTGCCGAGTGGAAGGGCCGTCGCTCAACGGATAAAAGTTACTCTAGGGATAACAGGCTGATCTTCCCCAAGAGCTCACATCGACGGGAAGGTTTGGCACCTCGATGTCGGCTCTTCGCCACCTGGGGGTGTAGTATGTTCCAAGGGTTGGGTTGTTCGCCTATTAAAGCGGTACGTGAGCTGGGTTCAGAACGTCGTGAGACAGTTCGGTCCATATCCGGTGTGGGCGTTAGAACATTGAGAGGACCTTTCCCTAGTACGAGAGGACCGGGAAGGACGCACCTCTGGTGTACCAGTTATCGTGCCCACGGTAAACGCTGGGTAGCCAAGTGCGGAGCGGATAACTGCTGAAAGCATCTAAGTAGTAAGCCCACCCCAAGATGAGTGCTCTCCTATTCCGACTTCCCCAGAGCCTCCGGTAGCACAGCCGAGACAGCGACGGGTTCTCTGCCCCTACGGGGATGGAGCGACAGAAGTTTTGAGAATTCAAGAAAAGGTCACGGCGAGACGAGTCGTTTATCATTACGATAGGTTTCAAGTGGAAGTGCAGTGATGTATGCAGCTGAGGCATCCTAACAGACCGGTAGACTTGAACCTTGTTCCTACATGACCCGATCAATTCAATCGGGCACTCGCCATCTATTTCATTGTTCAACTCTTTGAGAACATGAAAAACCAAAAGCTCAGCCCTCCCTCTCTATCAATCCAAAGGATGGAAGGGCAGAGTCCTTTGGTGCCCCCCCCCCCCAATCAAGAATTGGGGCCTCGCAATGACTATTTTTTCTCATACCTTTCTTCGTTCATGGTTCGATATTCTGTTGTCCTAGGCGTAGAGGAACCACACCAACCCATCCCGAACTTGGTGGTTAAGCTCTACTGCGGTGACGATACAGTAGGGGAGGTCCTGAAGAAAAATAGCTCGACGCCAGGATGATAAAAAACTTCACACCTCCCATTCTTCATACTTTTTCAACTTCGTACTTTTTCAATATGAAAAAAATGAAAAATAAAAAGGTCTTCTTATTCAAAACCCCAATTATGACATCCCTTCTCTCCCACTTCACACCCCGGAACGCGCCATTCTTATAGAGATAAAGTAGAGATAAATAGAGATAAAGGCGCATTGACATCTTCTTAACCCGAAATGGCTGGGGAGAGAAAAGGTTCCTTCTTTTTAGGGTACTTCCGGGAACAGATCCAGCGGAGACGCAGTGGGGCCTGTAGCTCAGAGGATTAGAGCATGTGGCTACGAACCACGGTGTCGGGGGTTCGAATCCCTCCTCGCTCACAACCAACCCAAAAGGGAAGGGCATTTCCCTCTGGGAGTAGGAAACTCATGATCGGGATAGCGGGCTATAGAACTTGGGTGTGGGTCTTTTGTCGAAATGGAATGGACTTTTATTTATTATTTATCGTAAATGAGTTAAGCATTACACATAGTATGTGTATGCCCATCCCCCATCAGCGTATTTTTTTGTTTTACGCGCCCGTAACTCTTCCTCAGCCAGGATGGGGCAGAATAGAAAAGCAAGTACAAGTATTAGTAGCATAACAAAAATGCGTTCCTCGTCATTAATATGTTTTCTCTCAACAATTGTGGCCTCTCGGTAGAATCTATGACTGCATCTTTGATGCACTGCTAGTACTAGTACAACTGAGAATACTTATTTGGATAGTTGTAAATAGCCCAAGGGCTATGGAACAAAGGAGTATCCCGGACCTACGCCGGGGTGTTGACGGTGATTTTCAAATCTCCTCAAGTAGGATTCGAACCTACAACCAAGTGGTTAACAACCGACCGCTCTACCACTGAGCTACTGAGGAACAACGGGAGATTCGATCTCATAGAGTTCCATTCCCGTTCTCAACCCATGACCAATATGAGCTAGACGCTTCCTTCATAACTCCCGGAACTTCTTCGTAGTGGCTCCCCTCCATGCCTCATTTCATAGTGAACCTAAAAGTGGCTCTATTTCATTATATTCCATCCATATCCCAATTCCATTCATTTAATATACTTTTGGTCATTTAATATACTTTTGGTGTCATTCACATAACAGATGTCATTTCTAGTCTAACTCTTTCTATTTCTTTTCTATATATGGAAAGTTTCAAAATCATCATATAATAATCCAGAAATTGCAATAGAATAGAAAAAGGGAGGTTTGTGATGATTTTGAAATCTTTTCTACTAGGTAATCTAGTATCCATATGCATGAAAATAATCAATTCGGTCGTTGTGGTCGGACTCTATTATGGATTTCTGACCACATTCTCCATAGGACCCTCCTATCTCTTTCTTCTCCGAGCTCACGTTATGGAAGAAGGAGAAGAAGGAGCCGAGAAGAGGGTATCAGCAACAACTGGTTTTATTACGGGACAACTCATAATGTTCATATCGATCTATTATGCGACTCTGCATCTAGCACTGGGTAGACCTCATACAATAACTGTCCTAGCTCTACCGTATCTTTTGTTTCATTTCTTCTACAATAATCACAAAAACTTCTTTTATTATGGAATTATTTAGCACCTTCCAATGTATTCAAGACAATTAATGATTTAATAAAAAAAAACCCTTCTTATTATGGACAGTTTTGGGAGAGAAGAGAGAGAGAGGAGAGATACTTCAATAATGCATGTAATATTAGTAGTTGTCTTGTGTTGTGTCCCAAGAAAGATATAAAGGAGAAAATTTATTTAAATAAAAGGGTGGGAATCCCCCCCCCCCCACCCCCAAATGGCTGGTCCTACCAGAAAATATATTCTCTTTCTTTTCTGGCAACAGACTAATACTCCATGTACTAGTCATATGACTAATACTCCATGTACGAGTCACAAGTCTATTGAAACTTTGTGACATGTAACACTTTTAACATGCCATAAATTTCATGCAATATATCATAACCATTATCATATATATAGTATTTAACCAACTTAAATAATATCATAAGATAATCTCTCTAAATAAATTATCCATATAATTTATTAATTCCTCAAGTGCAAATATTTAGAATCTCATTTTCTAAATATCATAAGTGTTAATATTTATTTGTTAGATCATATCTACAATAAATATTATGGTGTTTTTCTAGCTTGTTATTGGGTATGACCCGACTTAAATCATAACGTACTAGCCACATCAATTATAATATGTGTATTGGGCAGACCGATTCCAATATTATATTCTTCAAAACTTATTAATAAATAAATAGTGCAAAAATGGCCTGACATTTCATTAACTTCTCTGCATGTTCTCTTTCTTCTTCACTTGATTTCTTGAAGAACCCGATAAAAACAAAAGAAATTTTATAAGCATATAAAGATTCGACTTTAAAGATATAAAGGGTATGAGTTTATGTGATTTGTTTACTATGCAAGACCTTTGAGAGCTATATTGTCACGGTCAAAGTATGCATCCAGGGCATGGTACATATTGGAGACGGTGTATTCCACACTGCATCATGAAGAAAATAAAAATAGTTAGTATATCAAAGTTCCAATGATAGTTAAAAGTAATTCAAGAATTATGAACATAAATGTCAACAATTTATGTCAACTGGACTCAAACTTGTGAATCAATTCAAGTGCCAATTTAAAGATTCAAAACAAACAGTTACTTTAGTCCTCTGTAAAACTAAATTTTCAATTTATGGCAAGATTTTGCAAGTGTTTTGAGATTCTTCTAACTAGGGGTTTGACCGAGCCAAGTCACCCGCGATCTACTCGAGATCGATTCGTAAAAGAGATTGAATCGATCCGAGATTAAACGAGCTCGAGCTCAGCCTAAAAATAAGCTTATTAAATAAACGAGCCCAAACTCGACCTTCAAGTATCAAGCTCAAGCATATTATTATATATAATATTTTATCACAAATATTTAATAATTATTATTATATATAATATATTAGAAAAATTAACTAAATTGCACATATTATGTTATATTTAAAATCATTATTAATCATTAAGAACTCCAAAAATTTTAAGACTTTAAGAACTCATAAAAACCAACCATTTTTTATAATTCTTTTTTCTATACTAATATTATATCATAATGTGAGAACAGTTAACATTTTCTTATATATAATTTGTGATTACACAATTGAATCACAAGTTTAAACATGTGTAAATAAACGAATTAGATATATATGTATATATATATATATAGGGTTTGGATTATATACAAATGAAATTAACAAGCTAATTGTGAGAATCAAGTAATTACATAATTACTCTACTCTACTTGTATATATAATTACTCTACTTGATTCTCACAATTATCACGTTAATTACATTTGTGTGTTAGCTTTCACCTATATATGCAATAACAAAGTTACGTATTTGTAAAAAAAATTAGATATGCTTAAATGCTAAGTTTTATAATTGTAATTTTAAATTTACATACTTATTTAAACTACACTAAAAAATATTAATACATAAAAAGAAAATTAGAAATAGCTAGTTGTTAAGAGTTTTTAAAGTTTTTAGAGTAGCGATAACAAGAAAGAATATATAACTACACAACTATGATATAAAAGACAATATTAACGAAAACTTATATACTTGATTTGGTTGTTGAGGGCGGCTTCACACTCATCAAAATACCGCTGACAAGCAAGCGACGTTTGCGGAGTAATCGGAACAACAAACTCCTCCTTGTTCACTTCTTCGAACGGCTGAAACTGTTGGATATATGGACCGGTACGCTTAAGTCAACGCGGCCGACCGGGTTATGACCCGTAAGAGTTACACCTTGGGTAACGGATATAGACCGCTTACGCTAGTTAACCGGTTACGACCAACAAACGAGATATGGACATTTAAATGAGATTGGGCTTGATATGGGCTTGGTGGCCCAACATGATTAACTATTTATATTAATTAGTTAATATGTCTTTAGGGATGATAATTAATCAAGAGATTAATAAACCCTAGCCACCCTACTTCTCCTCCCTCTCTCTTCCGACTCCACCCACCACAGCCCCAGCCAGCCACCGCAGCAAGCCAGCCGCAGCCGCGACCAGACCGCACAGCAGCCAAGCCGCAACAGCAGCCAACCTGAGTCGCATCCCCCACCGTCTCCGTTGCTCGCGTCATCTCCGTTGCCAGTCCACTCGTGCACCGCCACCGTTGTTTATCCATATCGTTTGGTCACCTAGCGTTGTCCGTTAGCCCTCGGTGTCAAAGCCGGTTATTCATTAACCGAGGTAAAATTAAATAATGTAGTGAATATTATTATTTACTTTAGTTGTTTTTGACTCGTACTCGTATCGTATGTAACCGGTTCCTGTAAGGTTCCATTAATTGGTGATTACTCGTTTTTGTATTCCGCTGCGTATTTAATTATTAATGTGATTAATAATTATGAAACCAATTTAATTAAACCGGGTTTAATTGTTAAACCGTTGACCCATCACCACTGGAACCCAACAGTGGTATCAGAGCTTTGGTTACAACATACGAGTCGAATCCGGTCTTTTCACCGGATCTACGTCATAAACTTCAAGCTAGTTGAAGTTTTTGATCTAGATATGTTTTTGAGCAATCTTGGTTTGGTCAATTTTATTTATATTATTTGACAAAAATATTGCTCAATTTTATTTTTATTGAATAAGTAAATCTGGCCCAACCTTGTGTGATTGGTTGTTGATTTTGGCCATATGGATGGTTCAAAGTTGTTATTATTTCGGTTTTATTTTATGGTTTTTGGCCACCTTGATGGTTCAAAATTGTAATAGATAGGGTTTGGTTTTTCATTATATGTATTTTTAATATTGTATTGAAAAAGACCCGAAGGAAAACCGAGGACGAGCTCACGGAGTTCTTGAAGCCAGTGGGAGTTAGCAAAGATGACGGGATGCACCAAGAGTACATCCATGTGGTTGTTTTTGTGTTGTGACCCCTTGACCCGATTGGTCTTGCTAATAGGCTCTAGCAATACCAATCACCTTTTTGGCCATTTAAGATTTACATATTCATGTTTGCTATTGTGGTTGCTTGCTTGATTATAATAGGTTAAAATACCACCAACCTAATACCAAATATATTAAAATAATTGAGTTTTTGCAAAATTAAACTAAATTTGATTTTCCAAAACCTTATAACTTAATAATTTATCTATTAACTTAAAATTGGTTAGCCATATCACGACAAACTTAGTTTTAATAGGTTATTTAAAACTGAGTGTCCTGAGAGATGAAAGGGTTCATCTTGTTGTCCCGACTAATACTAAAAAATGGACTTTTACTCTATTCGGTTAATTCTAAAATTAATCCCAATTCTAAAATCAATAGTTAATAACATCCTACTATTAGCCACACTTGAGGCATACTGCGAAATTTCAAGTGTTTGGAGCTACAGCACCGCACTTGTTCTCTAGCCTATCCCTTCAAGGTGAAAGGGTTTCGTTGACACATCTGGCCCTTTCACACGTGTCTGTACTAGGGCGACTATTACTTTACTCTTATGTTACGTGCTACAGCTGTCTGAAGACTAAGGTGGGCATAGATGAGGCTAAGCGTATCTACTTAGGCAATTGTTGTCTTAATATGCCTCATATCCGAGAGTTGTGCTTTATTCACAATTAGCAATTATTGTTAGTCTGCCTAACCACTTACTAATGTTCTGTGCTACAACTGCTATTACTAACTGGAAGCCAGATTCTCAAATTCCTATTTTATTAACCTATTTTATTAATGTTAATTGGGTCATTAATAATAGGATTACAACGTCGAAAATACTAATTAAATTTACTTTTACTTTACTAATCAGATGTCATCAAACGAAAATTCACCCTACGCCCTTAAGTCTATCCTTGAGAAGAAAAAACTGAACGGTACCAACTTCATTGAATGGCACCGTAACTTGAGACTTGTTTTCACCATGGCAAAGCGCATGTATGTTCTCGATGGACCTGTTCCAACCGAGCCTGAAAACAACACAACCGCTGCTTGAAAAGTTCTTGAGAAGCATAGGGATGACTCGGCTGATGTCTCCTGTATTATGCTAGCCACCATGACTTCTGAGCTTGCTAAAGGCTTAGAAGACTTTGGAGCCTATGAGATGCTTGAGAAACTCAAGGGCATGTTCCAGAAACAAGCCCGTCAGGAATGGTTCGACACCATGAAGCAGCTCATTAGCTGCAAGATGGCAGAGGGGTCTCCCGTCAGTGCGCATGTCCTAAAGATGATGGGGCACATCGATCAATTTAAGAAACTTGATTATCCCCTGCCTGATGAAATGGCAGCGGATTTCATCCTCAACTCTCTCCCTAGCTCTTACGACCAGTTCGTAATGAATTTCAACATGAATGCCTGGGTGAAGACAGTGCTGGAGCTGCACAACATGCTCAAAATGGCTGAGATGAACATTCCTTCAAGGACCAATCAAGTTCTGATGATCCGATCTGCTGGTGTGAAGAAGCCTAAACCCAAGAATCAGGGTTATATGAGAAAAGGCAAGAAGAAGGTTACTGTTGCTGTCAAGTTTGCCACCAACACTAACAAGAAAGTTGCAAAGCCACCACCGCCGCCCTTTGAGGAGCGCCAGTGCAATAGATGCAACCAAATGGGGCACTGGATGCGCAACTGTCTCGAATACCTTGCTGAGATTAAGAAGAAGAGAGCAAATGGTGAAGGCTCTTCTCGAGGTATTTCCATATACGTTATTGAACTTTTCACTGTCTCTAGCAACACATGGGTATTTGATACCGGATGTGGTTTCCACATCGTTAATGTCTTGCAGGAGCCTGAGAAATTGAGGAAACTGAATAAAGGCAGCATGGAACTCATCGTTGGAGATGGGAAGAGAGTACCAGTTCTGGTAACTGGAGTTTTTCATTTTACTTGTCCATCTGCCCTAGTTTTTTCCTTTAAATAATTGTTTGTATTCTCATGGTTTGACCAGAAACATCACTTCAGTTTCGTTGTTGTTTGAACAAGGTTTTAAGTACGTTTTTAATGGCATGGCTATTTCTTCTTACTTAAATGATATCTTTTATTCTGAGGCTAAACCTCGAAATGGTATTTATGAAATTGATGTTCAAACTAATAATAACATATATAATCTTTCAAAACGTATCAGATCTAGCATCAATGATACATTTCTATGGCATTGCCGACTTGGTCGCATAAGCAAGGCACGAGTCAAAAGACCCCAATCCGAAGGGATTCTTGAATCCACAGGATCGGACTCTTTTGAAGATTGTGAATCTTGCATAGCTGGAAAACTCGCCAAGGACTCCTTCACTCATAAGAATGAACGAGCAAAAGATCTGTTAGGACTCATACATACTAATGTGTGTGGACCTTTCAGAACTATGTCTAGAAACCATGAAAGATACTTCATTTTTTTATCGACGATTATAGTCGATATGCTTATATGTATCTTTTGAAACAAAAGCATGAAACTTATGAAAAGTTCAAAGAGTTTTAGAATGAAGTGGAAAACCAATTTGGTAAAACCATTAAGAAGCTTTGATCAGTTCGAGGTGGAGAATATCTCAGCTCAGAGTTCATCACTCATCTAAAAGAGTGTGGAATTGTTTCACAGCTCACTCCACCTGGCACACCCCAGCATAATGGCGTGAGCGAGAGGAGATATCAAACTTTGCTAAACATGGTTCAATAAATTATGTGTAGAGCCAACTTGCCTCACTCTTTTTGGGGTTAAGCCCTTATGACCGCTGCCCGCATTGTCAATCTGGCTCCAACCAAAAAAGTAGACAAAACCCCATATCAGATATGGCATGGGCGAAAGCCCAACTTGTCTTTGCTTAGAGTATGGGGATGCGATGCTTATATCACAAGTGAATCTGATAATAAGCTCGATCCCCGCGGCGTAAAAGTTGTTTTCGTCGGATACTATAACCCAAATCGGTTATTATTTCTTTCATCCTGATACAAATTCGATTTCTATCAAGAGGAAAGGCCACTTCCTCGAGATATAACTTCTCGATCGAGGAACTGGAGAAAACATTGTCGATCTTAAAGAAATTCAAAAACCACAAACAACCGCTGATGAAGTTGGAGCGTCTGATCAACAAGTTGTTGTTGCTGATACATTGGACGTGAACACGAGCGTTCGCAGAAGTGGTAGGACTCCCGTACCAAATTCTAGATACCTATGGCCTTTAGATGGTCCCGAAGTCTTATTATTAGTCGAGTCTAATGACGAACCTACTAACTACAAATCTGCAATCTTGGATCCGGAATTTGAGAAACGACGAGATGCCATGAACGCCGAGATGCAATATATGCATGATAACCAAGTTCGGAACTTGGTAGAGCTACCCCCCGATAGTCGGGCAATAGGGAGCAAATGTATTTTCAAGAGAAAAACCGACATGCATGGAAATGTACAAACTTATAAAGCACGGCTATTCGCGAAAGGTTTTACTCAGACTCAAGGGGTTGACTATGATGAAACCTTTTCGCCTGTTTGTATGACTAAGTCAATAAGGATATTACTTGCCAAAGCTGCGTACTATGACTACGAGATATGGCAAATGGATGTCAAAACCGCTTTTCTTAATGGACATCTTTCTGAAAATGTTTATATCATTTAGCCTGAAGGTTTTATCGATCCTAAATATCCTAATAGGGTTTGCAAATTGAACAAGTCCATGTATGGACTCAAGCAAGTATCACACAGCTGGAATCTTCACTTTGATGAGAAAATCAAAGAGTTTGGTGTTATCAAAAATGAAGATGAGCCTTGTGTTTACAGAAAGGCTAGTGGGAGCACTATATCATTACTCATCTTGTATGTGGATGATAAACTGATCATTGCAAACAACATTCCTATGCTTAAGGAAGGTAAGCTCTGGTTGGAATCTTGTTTTGCAATGAAAGATCTTGGAGAAGCCGCATATATTCTGGCAATAAAGATCTAAAGAGATAGATCTAAGCGGATTCTAGGGCTAAGTCAAAGTACTTACATAGAGAAAGTAATGGCACGCTTCTCAATGGAAAACTCCAATAAAGGAGCTGTTCCAATGACTAAAGGAACCGTGTTGAGAAAATCACAATCTCCGGCAACGGACATTGAATCTAAGCATATGCAAGCAACTCCATATGCTTCTGCGGTTGGTTGTATCATGTATACTATGTTATGTACCAGACCTGACGTCTCGTATGCCTTGTGCATGACCAGTCGTTTTCAACAGAGTCCTGGCATTGCCCATTAGACTTCTATAAAGAATATTCTAACGTACTTGAATATGACCAAAGATATGTTCTTGGTGTTTGGGGGAGTGGAAAAGGAGCTCACTGTAAGGTGTTACACTGATGCTAGCTTCTAGACTGACCGAGATAATTCTCTCTCACAATCAGGATTTGTATTCACTCTTAATGGAGGAGCTATTTACTGGAAGAGCTCCAAGCATAGTGTGGTGGCAGATTCCACCACTGAGTCTGAATACATAGCTACATCAGATGTTGCTAAAGAAGCTTCTTGGATGAAGAAGTTCTTCAGTGATCTCGATGTGGTTCCGAGTATTCGCAAACCAATCGAGGTGTTCTGTGATAACACAGGTGCTATTGCTCAGGCCAAAGAGCCCAGATCTCATCACAGAGCCAAGCACATTCTAAGGAAGTTCCACCTCATACGGGAGATACTGGAACGAGGTGACATCATAATAAGCAAAGTAGACACAGATCAAAACCTAACGGACCCGTTCACTAAGCCGATGACTCAGGACAAGCATGACCATAACAAGGATGCTATCGGTCTTAGGTTAGCTAGTAATTTGTTTTGATTTAGTATTTGGATGTATTAACATTTAAACAGTTATACTTTTGAATTCACTTTTGATTTAATGGTTAAATGCAAATGTTGAATATTATAACTGTGTTCATTTTAATATGTTTAATCCATGAATAATGTATTCTAAATTATCCGTAGTCGGTCAGTCTCGTGGGAACGATTCTGAATTAAGACTATTCTGACTTTGGACTCAAGGAGTTGACTTACAAACTCACAGACCTCATTATGAATAACGTTAGATGTAACTCGCATCAGTTCTTCTTCATGGATCTTAATCATAAGATGCATTTGATATTGGTATGCTCATTTAGTATCCTTAGACCTGAGATACATATTTGAACTCTCATTTACCAAAGGTATTCTTTGATCAGTGTCAACCGCTGTCTCGTAACTGCTAGTCATAAAGGCATTGGGAATATTATAAAGTTCAGTGGGAGTTGTATGTAATCAAGATGGGATTCTGTACTCTTACATGATATGTAACAGTTAGACATCTTAGCGCCTTCGTTGATTCAAACTGGTAAAGTGTGAGCCCTCACCCAAACTTAGTGTGTGTTTGATTGGACCACTTTGACTCGAGAACGAAAACAATAATGATTGTACGCCATATGAGATTGATCTTATCCATGTCTCATTGTTCAATTGATGTCTTATACGGAAATGATAAATGAAAACGATTACTATATTTTAATTATCTTGCAATAGTGTATTCCAAGATCTTTTGGTTAATGAATTTAAAATGTCATAACCTGTTGGGGGCAGCCATGTGTAGCTAGAGCACCGCTGGTTTTCAGTGTTGAGAAACTTAACCGAATCCATCCAAGTGGGAGACTGTTGGATATATAGACCGGTACGCCTAAGTCAACGCGGCCGACCGGGTTATGACCCGTAAGAGTTACACCTTGGGTAACAGATATAGACTGCTTACGCTAGTTAACCGGTTATGACCAACAAACGAGATATGGACATTTAAATGAGACTGGGCTTGATATGGGCTTGGTGGCCCGACATGATTAACTAGTTATATTAACTAGTTTAATATGTCTTTAGGGATGATAATTAATCAAGAGATTAATAAACCCTAGCCACCCTACCTCTCCTCCCTCTCTCTTCCGGCTCCACCCACCACAGCCCCAGCCAGCCAGCCAGCCGCAGCCGCGACCAGGCCGCAACAGCAGCCGACCCCAGCCGCAGCCCCCGTCGTCTCCGTTGCTCGCGTCATCTTCGTTGTCGGTCCACTCATGAACCGCCACCGTTGTTTGTCCATCTCGTTTGGTCACCTAGCGTTGTCCGTTAGCCCTCGGTGTCTCAGCCGGTTATTCGTTAAACGAGGTAAAATTAAATAATGTAGTGAATATTATAATTTACTTTGGTTGTTTTGACTCATACTCGTATCGTATGTAACCGGATCCTGTAAGGTTCCATTAATTGGTGATTACTCGTTTTTGTATTCCGCTGCGTATTCAATTATTAATGTGATTAATAATTATGAAACCAATTTAATTAAACCGGGTTTAATTGTTAAACAATTGACTCATCACCACTGGAACCCAACAGAAACAACACTCCACTAACGACTGCATTCTCCTCACCACACCGAACGAATCCCGCTTTCCGTCCATTTCACCCCAAACCCAAATGAGTTCCGAGGTTCAGATTCGAATTTCCTCATCAAACGAGCTAATGATGATGATAAGAACGGTGTTTGGAGAGCCATTTAGAAGTAACGAGCTTGAGTATGTATCTTTTGATGACAAGTGGAGGCTGAAATTTTAACTAGAGGAGTTGAGGATTCACGGGAGAACAAATGGGATACGGGTTTCTATGGGCCGTTGAGAGAGTAGACACGTGGACGATGGAGATTGAAGTGGTGGTACTGGCGTGTGGTGGCCTCATGCCTTATCTGTAATCGGGTGAAAAAATCGGTCCATGTCACACTCGTTTGGATTGTTCCTTGGATTCGTTTTTCATGTTACGTTTTTTCATTGACTTCACACCTCAATAGTTTTTACTTTTTAAAATTTGAAATTCTGTTAAGAAAAGTTTGTTTAAAAGCATTCATTTTATTTTTATTTTACTCACAAACAATATTTTATTTTATTTTTTTGTTTACATTCAAAATAATTTAAAAAATGATGAATAGTAACTTTTTATATATAAATAGCTTGTATAGCAACCTTTTATAATTTAAGGATGAGGTAAACAAATAATGGATGAGATGATGTTAGTTTTTAGTGAAATTTTAAAAAATAAAAATAAAGATAGGAAAGCAGATGATGGATGGAATGCGAATGCTCTAGGATGTTAGATAAATTTAGAATTCTAATAGGACTACACGTATCATTAGATTATTAAACTTTTATATTTTTGTGTTGTTACAAAATAATAATGATTAAGATGAATATACCTGACAGTAAACATTTAGAAATAGTAGGCTATAAATTAACAATCTTTTCTCATTAAACTGAAGTCGAAAAGAAAATTTAAATCAATTAAACTGAAGTCGAAAAGTAAATGCACCTGACTTTCATTATTGATGTTTAATTGGATCACGGACCCTTTATATTGAACGCTCAATCTGAAGTCTCTATATAAATCAAAAGTAGTGCTAAGTGTGTGTTTCATGTGGGGTATCGACCTCAAGCAAAGAAAGAACCAAACACCTATGAAATGAAAAGAGAAATTTGTGTTTGGAGCGTATGTCTTACCATCCCCAACAAATTATAAGTAGCTTCTTCACCCTAGTCTTATTTTTGAGATTTAAGTGAGTTTAAAAAGGGCGCCTAGGCACAAAGCCCAGTTTACTACCTTCACTTCCATTATACATGAACAGTTCAAAACCTCTTTACCAGTAATAGCCAATAGTTGGTGATGTGAACGCAAAGAATACGACTACTTTGATTTAACAATCCGCTCCTAGGCACGAGGCACAATTTAAGGTACACCAATAGTGGTGAAGTGAACGTAAAGAATACGACGACTACTTCGATTTAAAAACCCACTCCTAGGCACGCGTCTTCAATTTTATTACATAAATCATCGAGTTTTTATGCATTTAGATTTGTACCACAAGCTTTTTAGATTGTATATTATGTAATTTGTACACTAAATCATACAGAGAACTGATTTATAGCTAAATTATGGGTAGGAAATGCTAAATCCAGCATCAACAACAACAAACCGATACATCAACATCACGCCAGATTCCAAATTTTTCTTAAAAAACTTAACTTTCTTCCATAACTACAGACCTTTACAAACCTCATTAAAAATATTTAAAACATATTATATAGAAAAGGGTTAAAATAAAAAGAAATAGTTTTGTAGGAAGAGTAAGAAAGACATAAAATTAGAGTTAGGAAACTATGTGAGCCTATTTATGAAACTGTGTAGCCTAAATATGATATCTTAGGAAACTATTTGATATTTTGAAAATTACCAATTTCAACGACTAGATCCTAGATCCAAGGGTTTAAGTTTATTGTTACTCTTCCTAAAAAACTATATCTTTTTACTATAACTCACCTCCATATATATATATATATATATATATATATATATATATATAGAGAGAGAGAGAGAGAGAGAAAGAGAGAGAGAAAAGATAGAATACAATAATGTCTTATCGTACAAAACGTACGCGACAATTGGGAGCGTCGATTTCAACCTTCGATTAAGTTGCATTCAGTTGGGAAGATTTCGTTTATTTTCAGGGAGAAGGGTACGATTGTCTTTTGTTAATTAATCTAAATTAAGTAATTTGCGTATAAACAGTTACGCGTATCCTGATTTATAGCTTAATCAAAATCAATTTCTTTTTTACGAACCAATTTTTGTACCGAAATCAAATCAATTAAGTTTATGAACTAGTTTTGAACCGACTTTTGATCTAGGGTTTTGGAATGGAAAACGATCGTGAATGTAAGTTTTTGCTCTATTTGAAATAACTAACATTAGTTGTATAGTATTGTTTAATCAGTCATGCTTCTGCATGTTAGCGTGCTATGATTTTATATTTTTTGATCGTTTACAAACATATATAACAATCACATGATAATATATTAGTTTAGTTTGCGAGCGTATTACGAGAGTGTGCACATGATAGCTTTTGAAGTTTAGAATATGAACGTATTTAGGAGTGTGTTAACATGATAGCTTTTAAAGTTAGAATATGAGCGTATTACGAGCGTGTTAAGATGATAGCTTTTGAAATTTAAAATATGAGCGTTTTACGAGCGTAATATGCTAGTGTTGAGGTTGATATTCATTTTATGAGATTTTTAACATGATTGTAAGTGAAATTTAGTAATTGAGCGTTTTACTATCGTAACATGATAAGTGATGTAGCTGCAAAATTTGTAAAGCAATACTTATGAGCGTTTAATAAGCGTTTATACATGAAAATGTAAAAAACCTTTGCTACCTTGAGGTTCTTTATTAATTTCACTACACTGGAACATTTTCAACATTATGTTCCATATGTTCTTCTTTTGATCCAACTTGTGTAACTTTCATTAAAAATATAAAAATAATAATATGAGCGTTTGACAAGCGTTCAAAGTGTATAAAAAGAAATTTAACTATAATTAAATACCTTCCTTAGCCCACTCAACCACTATAGTAACAATTGCATCAAGTTTATTATTCCCTTCGAGTTCTGTTACTATATTTTCATTATCATTAGTTGCACCAAATTCTTTGTTTTCTTCAGCTGCATTACCAACGACAGTCACCTCTGTCATATAAAATTTAAAATAATAATAACATGAGCGTTTGTTTAGCTTTTAATGTGTATAAAAAGAAGTTTTTACTATAATTATATAACTTCTTGAGCCCCCTTAACCCCTGTAGTAACAACTTCATCATCAACCACTGCATCACCAACCACAACATATGAACCAACCACTTCATCATCAACAGTTGCATCGGAATTTTTCTTTCCTTTAGCTAGGTTATAAATTTCAGGCACCTCTATGATTAAAAATTTAATAATAATAATATAAGCGTTTTTGTTGAGCGTTTTTAGTGTAACTATAACTATAATAGTACCAATACCTTCTTCACCAACCACTGCATCACTAACCACTGCATCACCAACCACAGCATCTGAATGAGCTGAATCAATTGCGGCAGCTGTATAAGAAGTGGAAACTCTCAAGATATATATATATATATATATATATATATATTAAGAAGTGCATATGGTTGAAACATGAAAGAGAATTAGGTTCTTTTTCTCACCTAAATTAAAGAGTGAGTTGTTTGTCATAGTCTCACATTCTTGTGTTTTGGGAACCACTTTATTATTAAGTCTGTTTTCCCATTCACAACACCTAGCAAAGATATTGTGATTTTATGGATGTTTATCTTTTCCTTCACGGACCAATTCATTGATTTCTGAGCAAAGTTGATTAAATTTCTTTGACTTTTTATCCATTGCCTTATTCCAAGACTGTAAAATGAAAATATAGTTATTAATTAATTTAAGATATTCAGTTAATCAAATATCTCACATTCTCTTCCTTTGTTTTTTTTTTTTGGTGGTAGGTAAGCAGATATCTCAGACATCTATAATGGGGTTATATAAAAGTTGACTAGCTCTTGTGTGTGTGTTTCCAATGGCATTTGCAAACTCAAATGTGAATACATATCATCATCATCATCAAAATCTACTTTAGTAGTGTGATCGGCATTATCTGCATCTGTTTCACTTTGCCCATCTGTTTGATTATATATTGATGTTTGTTATAAATGTAGCATTATATTAAATACATATGAGAGAATTTTAGATGAAAATAACAAGTTTCTCACCATGTTTTTGGATCTCACCATCTGCATTAGCCTGATGCATTGCTTTCTCACCAGTAGATGCCTCACTCATTACTTTGTTTGCAGATTTCTCTTTATCTGCAGGTTTATCAGCAGCTGCAACACCAACTAAACTAGCAGCAGCATCAGCATCGGAAATCATCTTGTCTGCACAGTTTTCATAATCTGCAGTCTCACTAGTAGCTGCAGTCTCCCCAGCAGCTGCAACACCAACTTTACCAGCAGCCTTAGTTGCAGTCTCATCCATTCCTTTGTTTGCAGTTTCAACATCAGCAGCCACACCAATCGTTTCAACATTCTCATACGCCGCAGCCTATTCCTCATGTTCATCATTTTTAGCATCATCTTCTAAAGGAGGTATTATTATATAAGTATATCTTCATCTTATTAAGTGTTGTTGTTTTGTAATTGATTGCAGGTGTTGTGACCGGAGCCCCAAATGGACCATATATTTTCTAGGACTCATGTGTGTAAAGCATCACAAGTAAGGTGATGGGACCGTTGTATTGATCGTTGCTATCCTTCCAGTCTTCCTTTGTCATCTTCAAGTTTTCAATCACATAGCTGCACTAGTCCATATTTGGAATATCTGAGAGTGTCTCGATTGCGGTGATGAATCGTTAATTGACTGTTGTTGATTTTGTTATAAATCCAATACATGTGTTGAACAACACAAGGAAATTAATCTTAAACAAGTCACCAACTCCTTGATCTTCAGCCAATTTCTCTCTCACATCTTTTATACTTATTCTTGCAGTCGGGAATTGATTTTTGAACAAATCTGTAGTTGCATCATCCCCCAATCTTGGTCTACTCTTGTCTAAAACTGGTATTTTACCCATTGGTATCCCCAACACTTCATGCACCTTTTTTGGTGTTATCTTAATAGTACGGCTCCCAATGTTCAATTCATTAAAACGTTGATCATAGTTCATCAGCAACCAATGTCCTAACATTGGTGAACTTTGGTTTACTTGTAGTCTTAATATTGACCCAAAACCCATTGCTTCCAAACAAGCTTTTTGTTCAGAGTTCATTGCATTCGCTGCATCAACAATATTAAATGTTGCACATCTCACTCGCAACTTTTGTTTATAAATTCAAAAAAGGTTTCCTTGGTATCTTCTCAGCTGGCTTCTTTTCTTTAACAACTTTCTTCTTTGGTCGTTGAAAGTCCGAGTCAGAGGTACTGTCTTCTACATCTTTCCGCTTTGTGAACAACTTGTTGATTGAAGCTTCAAAGTCTGAATCAGAGTTTGCTTCAACATGTTTTGTTTTAACCTTTTTCACTCTTGCATTAACTTGTTTAGTATTCTTATCAACAGTCTTTCGTTTAACATCATTCATTTTATCCCCTGGCTTGTTACCTTTAACTGAATCACACATGAAACGCTTATTAAACGCTTAAGACTACATTCAGATTAATTGCATAGATGCATATGATACAACGCTTAAGACTACGTTCAGATTAATTGCATAGATGCAGATCATACAACGCTTGTTAAACGCTTAAGACAACATTCAGATTAATTGCATAGATGCAGATGATACAAGCATCACAAAACGCTTATTAAATGCTTAAGACTACATTCAGATTAACGCAATCACAAAACGCTTATACAACGCTTAAGACCAAAATTAAAGCATAATGCCAATAGAAAAAAAGAACTACAAACGCTTGTCAAACGCTTACAAAAACAACGGTTACATTTTTTCAATAATTAAACCTAAAATGATTACAGGAATCATAAAAAAACTTGATTTATCGTATGATAAAACATTATTGTACAATAACCGCTCTCTCTATATATAATATGTACATATGCGTGTGAATGGTGGGAAAATAAACCCACCATACCTTGTTTGTTGCAGGTCATTCCCACTTTGCTCCCACAACAATGGATTGAGCCAACTTTTGTTTGTCTCTTTTGGCAACTCATCCAAAAATATGGTACATTCTTCCTCAAGAATCTCAGCCTACCCTCTCTCATCCACATCACCTTTTTATCCTCAAAAACACCCTAAGAATCTCTTATTGTGATTTGTGGATGCTCTAACAGATATATAAGAACATTGTGCCTGCTGTATGAAAAGTGTGCGCTTTTGCCTTTTCGCCACAATACGTTTAGTTTCTCGCTTCTTAAAACCAAGGGAGGCTCTTCATTCAAGGGTGTTTTGATAGTTTTCGTTGTTATTTAAAGAAGCGTAAGACAATCATTTTGGAAAAATTAACATAAAAAACTGTACAAATGAAATTAGCAATATTAACTATAATGAAATTTTCAGAAACTGTAGGCCGAAAACAACAATGAGAATTAGACATGTCAGTTTGTATTTCACGCATAGAAAAAAAATTAAAGAGATGCAGAATAGGGTGTAAAATGTTAAAACAAAACTCATATCATATCGAGTAGATATGGCTGGAATCGTATCTTCATGTATCTTAAAGATCAGAAAAAAATACACATAAAAGTCGATTTGTGCTCAAAACTCGCAGCTCGAGCTTTAAATAGAAATTGAGCCAGAGTCAGGTTTTGAGCTCCTACTTTTGAGGTCAAATCACCAAAAACACAAAAAATCACCAAAACATTCAAAACCTATACAGTTATTATTATTTCATCCACAAACAACATACATAACCAAACATCTAACACTTCATTAGAGTCCATAGTTTTCACATAACCAAATAAAAACATAAACAAGTCTCAGAAACATACCATCACCCAACCCGGCTCAGAACTTATCCACCGTAATACCATCCCTACAAACGTCATACGCCTGTCTACTTCTCGACTTCTTCAACCCAGCAGTGAAATGCAGCTTGGACCCTTCAGAAGTGATGCAAGTCACTTTAACCCAAATCATAACTTTTGTCTTGAGTCCTTCTATATCAGTTAACTTTCCTTTCTCAAGGTAACCGGTTACACTGGTTGCAAACCTTAAAACGGATGAGTCTCTGTAACCGACTTCACAGATTGTGGGTATGAAAACGGTTAGCTTTTTGGTTTGTTCATCAAACTCGTAGTTTGTAGCATCGCGAGGGAATATACCCGATGGCAAGTCGTGTTCCTTGAGAAGTTCGGTTAGTGGCTTTTGCATTTTTCCTGTAAACGTAAAATTACAATATTAACCCTGGCAAGAGAACTAATTTGGGTTGAATTGGTGAACCCAAACACGAACCATACACAGTGGCGTACCTACCCTTTGGGTAGGGGGGTCGGCCAACCCCTGTGAATTTTTTTTACTAGTATATATGTGTTAAAATCCGACCGACCCATGTATAATTTTGACCCCGACCCCCTGTGTGATTTCGAGAACGACACAACGACCCCGTTGGAAGTTCGAGAACGACCTCATGAAATTTGAGACCGGCCCTAATAATTTTTTTTTACATATTTACAACTACAATTATATAAGTGTATAATTGATATACCAACTAAATTTGAGTTTAATAAGAAATAACTTAAATACAAGTTTAAGCTCAAATGATCAATTAATTTATGCTCAACTTTTATGCACAAGTCTCAAACTCCCAACCTAATCTACATTTAAGCTAATTAAAAAAGAAGGATTATGATTGCGGAAGTGATATGCCAGGTGAATTCAACGGATTAAGTGTTTTAATCTAAAAAAAAAGTTTCGGTTATACATTATTTTGCTCACTTACTTCATTTGCATTGGTGCATTGTTTATTCGTTAACTAAAGTTAGCTCTCGTATCATAATTACCCGTTGCAACCGTAAGCGTTGAAATTTGCTTTTCGGTGATAGAGTACGTGAAGTCCGATTTGCGTAATCAATTTGCATGATCAGATGAGTGATGAGAGTTTAAACGATGGTTTTATTTGTTACATCGAGAAAAAATTGCTTATAAATGTCAAACTAGATGATGTTTTGGTTTGATTTCAAAAATTGAAAGCCTATAAAGAACAAAGCTATAGATATATTGTACAATAATTATGCACTTATAACAAAGTTTCTCGGTACTTTTCTTTCTTTCTTTTTCTTTTGGTAATATAATGCTTTGTTTGATTATCATTTTTTCTATATATATATATATACAACGCAATTTGACCCGACCAGTACGATCGAACCGAACCAAAAAAATATTATATTGCGATAGTCAACTGTGTACGGACAAAAAAATTTCCGACCCCTGTGTACGGACAAAAAAATTTCCGACCCCTGTGTACGGACAAAAAACTTTCTTGGGTCCACCACTGACCATACACTTAATTATGTCAAAAGACATCTTAATTTGGACACACTTAAAATCATGCAAAATAAACAGGAGTACAGGACACATTGAACCATTTATAAGAACGACTTAAACGGGTTAATGTGTTAGCAGGATGTGATCAAGTTGTAAACAGACATTGTTTTAAGAATAGTAAGAAATGATTTTAAAGGCCGTAAACAACTTTCCAGGACAGCCTACTTAATTAAACGGACCATAAACGGGTTGACAAGTCAGCATGTTTTATTAAATGGGTTAAACAAGCCAACCTGAACATGACTCGTTTAATCAAACAGGTTTGATATTTAGCATTTTATCGTTTTGACCGATTATTAAATGCTATAAAAAACATAGAAAGCATTTAATAACGAGTCAAAACGTTTAGCCAAACCGGTTAAACAATGACAATTAATACCCTCCTTCCCAGAAATTATTATTGCCACTAGACGAAAAAAATACACTTTAAGCAGATTGACAGTTTCATCCTTTCGACCAATTATAAAATGTTTTCTACGTTTTTTATAGTAGTTTTTATTGGAGAATTAGGGTTTACTTATGTTAAGCCCAGAGGCCAAATTAAGTTTTAGAGTTTTAAGTTTGTTTTCTATATATAGGGTTCTCCTTCAAGACGATTCGATATTATATTATTATAAATACTAAGGCGAACGATTAGTCATTGCTCATAAAACTTTTACGGTGCCACCATTTATAGCCCTAACTTATCAAAACATTTTAATGAAATCACATTATGAAGCAAACTTCAACAACTGATGTATCTGAGGAAAAAGCAGATAGTTACCGTGCAAAATTAAATATTTCCCTTATATGTGTCCAAAAGAAAATTGTGCATTCAGCTTGAAATTAGTTACCATAGAAAGAATAAACGTAGAAAAACGAACCTTTCATTTTGTTGACGAACCATGTTGCTCCACCCGATATACTACTTTGCAAACTCTGAAAAATAGAAACACAAACATAAATCAATCACCAATTAATTATTATAATTCATCCACTTTTCTATTTTCAAACAAGTAAAAAATCAAATCTGCATCAAACAATCGAAAGAGACAGGATCTTAACCCTCATGCTTTGTAGTATATAAAATTAATTTTTTTAATTTCTGAAATAATTGAAATTAGTAGGTTAGGCTTCATCATTTGTCCTTACCGGTACATGAAACTTAAAGCTGTGCTATAGACATGGGATATAAAGCAGTTAAATGAGTGGTATTCATATTTGATTAGTTTCCGTCTCTAAAGATAAGATTCTATGTAAACTCAATATCAGTTGATTCTAATATACAAGCAAATTATCAAAAGAACAAAAGACACCACAGGGCAAACGCACATACATGGTAAGTTCAAATCCATTTCTTTCTGATAAATCTGAAACTCGTATGACTTTATTTAAAAAAATAACAACCATAAACATTTGCAAGGTGGGTTTGATAAAAAGAAACCCAAAACTGATAAAACCTTGGTTCACCAAAGATAAAAGCAGCAGTAACTAGAATCTAAAGTCAAAACTAAACCAAGCATAGTCAACGCCCCCAATTTAAGTTATGATTTGAAAGAAACAATTAGAATTAAAAGAGATATGATATGATATTATGATGAATGAAAAGAGAGATGGTTACGTTGATATCATCGCCGACGGAGTTAAGTTCTTTGTTGGCTTTGTTACCGAGCCAGTAACTTCCGAACTTACTCATAAGCTGATCCATACTTATACAAGACAACAAGATCAAGATGAATCAGAATTCTGATGATATTGAGTGTGATGAAACAATATCCCTAATTTCCACAACAAAGACAAGGGTTGGGTTGGGTTGGGTTGGGTTGGGTTTTCTTTTGTTTTCTCACGTTCACGTATGTTACATTTTGCACCCTTACACTTATACATACTTCCTCAAACGACATACAACTTACATTCAACAAGCTAAAGTCCTCCCTATTAGATTCTCACTTTACTCAATTTGACGGATACGTAAGGTTTACGGATTCCATCAGTTCCCGGGCATCAGTGGTACGGTTTCACGGAGGTCGATGAGTCGACCTTAAATATTGCCCCGAAGAGAGGCAGTATTAGGAACTATAAAAGATATGAAAACAAAAACTCATAAATGGGGGGAACCATGCACCACGAACTTACACCTTGCCAAATATGGATGGCCACCCAATAAGAAGAGAAGAGATGCAAAGAGTTTTCACCATCCTTTTCATAAAGAGAACAACTAACTAAACCAATATAAATATTTCGAAGCTGGCATTCCTTAGTAGACAATCATCCCATCTCCGCCTTTAACATTAGAATTAGCATTGTCTGAAACTCAATTTAATCCATTTCATATCGAACAAAACATTCAAACCAAAATCATTGTACAAGACCTTCTTTATAGAAGTGACCAGACCTAGGAAGGATCTGAATTCACCTATCTTATCTTTATGGGCAGAGAAAATCACCTGAACTTAAAGTCTTTGTACATCACATAAAAAAAACTAATGGTCGCGTGTGGTACATGATAAGTTTTTAAAATTATCATGTGTCTTCATACATAGAATACAAATGTTATGCACCTGGTATGTCTCTACTTGGAAAGTGTTTTCAGACAAAGGTGGAGTCATGGATTCTGTTTTCGCACTAAGAGTAAAAGTTCATTTTCAGAATCTGAATATTCAATTCAATTTTTGAAAAGTTGACCAATCATGTCTATTTTAGGAATTTCCCCATGATTAGATCCCACCTCTCACAGGTGACCTCAATAGGCAGTCATCGAGGTTTTTTTACTCCAATACAAAGGCCATCATCACACCTCTCTCAATGCCAACGGAATTCTCTTCCCTCTTTACTTAGATCTATTTTTCTCTAATCTGAACAACCAATAACGATAGCTAACGAAAGTGAAGAGTCAAACAACAAATGAGGGAAGCAGCTAAACCAACACAGTTGATGCCAATGGAGTCGACTAAAAACCAGCAATGAATTGGATATACAATAACATGGACAATTCATAAAATAGAATGGATGCCTTTCCTTTGTTGTGATGTTGTATCCTTTAAAAGCTTAATAAGGGGCACCAATGGAGGATTATGCAACAGATTTACTTAACTCTATGGTTGAATTCAAAACTTGTGAACAAGACCATGATATTATCTATGCACTTAACTGTATTATTAACGAAAAATTTGACACGAGTTAAGCCTAAATATTAAATGGCACATACCATCAAACGAGGCCAAAAGCTAAATATTATATCTTGTTTTCTAGTCTTTAAGTTATTGGGCTAAGGTATTTTTTTTCTTCTTCTTCTCAAGTTGTGTTACTAGACTGGAATATTGGTTTTAAGTCCAATGGATATATTATTGTTAGATATTATAGTCTAGTTGTGTTGTCTGCTAAGGGTGGCATAAATCAGATCATGTTCGTCTCCAAGAATCCTTTAAAATTTTGGGGCTCGGGACCAGATGACCAGTACAAAAAGGTTATCTGAAATCACGTTTTTAGTTATGTGATAAGTATTTGACAACTTTACCAATTGGGTTGCAAATCAAAGCAAACAACATCATCATCATCAACAACAACAACAATAAAAACACCACGAACAGGAATTGAACCCATGACCTTTAATTCCCTAGACTACCACTATTTTCCATTACACCAAGGAGTCATTTTGTATGTTTAAGGTTTAAAACAACATTATATATAAAAATACATATTTTTTAATGATTATTGGCCTCTTGGGAAAATAACTCTAGGTTCGTCGACCTCATTGGCCCCCATTTGGGCTGGTCCTGAATCAGGTTACGGATCATAACCATTTATTTTAGGATAAGAACCGGGTCTTTGTATGATCAATAAAGGCAAAATGTGACACCGCACATTTTTACGTTAACCTCGTTAACCCAAACTCCGTTATATTTCACGTCATGCATAACAATTACACGAGTCACACACACAAGTTAGTCTGTACGCGTTGATGATAAATTTCGAACCCAAATATGATTATAAACGATTGTATCTATATTATATGATTATATGTGTTAGGCGTGCATACCTTGTTATATAATTAGTTAATTGTATATATATACACACACACACACACTAGCAGAGGGCCCGCGCTTTGCGACGGGTGTGAAATATGACCACAATACTGCTAGTTATAGAAATTTTTGCATTATGGCATCCTTCAAGCTGATCGTTTGACTTTATTTGACTCAAAATGTAGCAAATCACACGCATCTCCTCCTTAATCTTTGGCCACACAATAGCCATTAAATATTTGATTCATTGAAGCAAAATCTAGCTCCACCATTATATGTCTACTTTTATCTAAGTGAAAGACCCTGAATGTTGCGGTAGGGCAACGAGATTTCGGTCGGTAGGGATTCAGATTGTTAGGGTTGCGGCATTTGCTATAGTAAAATGTGTATTCTACAGTTTAGGGTACAACAGAATTAAAGTTTATGTCAGCAAAGGAAACAAGTTAAACACAATTTACGTGGTTTTTAAGTTACTGAACATAACTAATATAGATAAATATAAGTGTTTTCTTATAAATATTAAGATTTAAGATGAAGTCTGACTAAGTTGCAAATTTAATACATTTAAAAATAGATCAAAAGCTTAATGAAAGCTTAATGCCCGACATCAACAATGTATTTATACAAACAATTCTAGTTAAGAACACGGTCAACTTCACACTGTTTCAACATTATAAATTTATATACATCACAAACATACACCATTCATCACATGTGTTTATAGTCATAGTCAAATTGACCCTATTGATTCCTTAACTCATCTATTCCCACCCAAATGATGTACATCATGCTTGTTTCCACTCCTTGCAAATATACATATGTCAATATCGTTGCAAGAAACACGCAAAACATGGAAGAAACCTGCAAAACTTGATTAACCAATGGTTGATTAATAATTAACATTAATCGATGGTCAACCAAGCACCCGAACGGCATTACGGAGTAGATTTTGCATTAATCGAATGATCGGTTTCGTAGAGGGATTAAACCGAAAATAAACTCTTGACCCTAGTGTGATAGATGTATCTTTAACTTCTCTCAACAAATGTTCCATTGCAAATAGATTGAAATTTGCAACTCTTACCAGATGAACTTCTCCTTCGACTTCTTCAGTTTGCATTTTACACCCATCCCAACCTTTTCTTGCAACTGAGTGGAGCATGTTCGTGTTCGGCTGTTTAAAACGAACAAATATTCTTGATCGTGTATGTTTTTTAAGATGATGAATGCAAACATATTCATTTTTGTTCGTTCGTTAATATTCTAAACAAATGGTTCGTGAGCATAAATGGACGAGCATGAACATACACCAATTAAAATTATGAATCAGTTTTCAATTTAAAGTCTATAATACCATTATCATTAAACATTTTAAAACTTACCAAAGGGTTCTAAAATATAAATATTAAACACAAACGAATGGGCATGAAACGAACATTCAAGAACGTAAATGAATAAATTAGCCATATGTTTATGTTCGTTCTCATTTGAATGAACAAAAAACGATGCTTTTGTTAAAATAAACGAAGATAAATGAACTTCCCGTTAAACAGTTCACTAAAAGTTTGGTTCGTTTACGGGCCTAAATTAAACTAATAAATAAGTTTACTTCTATAGTAACAAAATGATATCTTCAAAACATCATCTAACTTTGTTGAAGGCAACTTACATCTTATTAATCCATTTTCCATGCTTTGTATGGCATTTGAACTTTGCAAAGAAGCCTCCCTAAACACATTCATTATATATAGTCCAACAATAAAATAATAGCCGGTAAAACACGACTTTTAAGTTTTAACACACTTTAAGCACCACATTTGAAAGGGTGATTGCAAGTTTTTATTGCAGGGTTTGATTGGAGAGTCATTACAGAGGTTTCGATAACAATGACCCTAATTAAAAGGTCCCGGGAGATTGTAATATAGATGTGGCCGGAGATGACTTGTAAGGTCGCCGGAGGTGAAATATTTACTTTAGCGGTGTCTCCCCCAATTAATTTTGATGACGTCTAGAAATTGTAAATTTACCATCTTGTCCATCTAAAATGTTTTATATGTAATATATATATATGTGTATATATATATGTGTGTGTGTATGTATGTATGTATATATTAAAGCCCACCACGCTACGCGACAGGCAGGAGCTACGACCGTCGCGTAGTGCGACGGACGTGCATATAAGGAATTTTGTTTAAAAATAATTTTTAAAACAATAATGTACCCATAACTTACCCTAGCTGCTTCCAGATGAAAACAAATAGTTCCTAAGGCGATTTTGGTGTTCTTGGAAGGATTTGGACGTCTCTTAATCATTATTTGCTTCTAGGAATCACAATACGTAAGTGTTAATGTTGAACTCTTGTTTCTTGATGAATCTTGATGAAAACTCCTAGGATGGGAAGTAATCTTTTGATATATGTGTTGTATGATGGTTGTGACGTGTAATCGTTTGGTTGATATATGTGTTCTTTTGTTATATGTGTTGTATGATGGTTGTGACGGTATGTTGGTCTGAAACATGAGATAACCAAATGTCTGGACCCGAAATAGTCCAAGAAACCACAGATAAAGTGTTACAAATCCGTGAGCGACTTAAGACGGCTAGATATCGACAAAAGAGTTATGTTGATGTTCGTCGTAAGCCGTTGAAATTTAAGGTAGGTCTTAAGGTTTTATTGAAAGTATCACCTTGGAAAGGTGTTGCCTGATTCGGAAAGAAAGGAAAACTAAGTCCACGTTTTGTTGGACCATTCGAAGTGCTTGAGCGAATCGGAACTGTAGCTTATCGCTGACGTTTGCCCGAAGAAATGAAAGGAATACATGATGTGCTCCATGTTTCCAACTTACGTAAGTGTCTGGTTGACGAAACTTTAGCTATGCCTTTAAGAGATGTCAAAATCAACGAAAATATGAAATTTGTACAAAAACCTCTACAAGTTAAAGATTTTAAAGTTAAGAACCTCAAAAAAGGCGAAAACTAAAGTTATTCAAAATAAGATGGAATTTCCGAAGAGGACCAAAATTTATTTGGGAATTGGAATATGAGATAAGAAAAAAATACCCGCACCTATTTTAACGAATCTCGAGGACAATATTCATTCCAATGTGGGAAGGATGTAACATCTCGAAAATGACCACGTTTATTTTTGGGTTAAAAATGTCAGCATTGAAAATAGAATGACCCAAAAATATTTTAATAATAAATATGGTAAAGAAATAATAAGATATGTATAAATTAAATTAAAGTTGAAAATATTCCATATTAAGGAAATGAGGGAAAGGAATTCATCCCACATGGAAAGAAGGAAGAAAATGAAACTCCTTCACATGGGTATAAATAAAGAAGATAAAGTCCATCCCACGTGGAAAGTAGAAAATATTTGGAAGCTCTTTATAAGAAGATGAGTTTCCATTGTAGTATTCTTATATGTGATGCATGCACCAGTGGTCCTAGCATAGGGTGCGAAGCACCCGATGCGCACAGGCACGGGCGATGGGCGCAATGTGGTGCTTGATGTCGTACTTCACACGCTCGCATCACCTCTTACGAGCCGCCTTTAGTATTTTTGGTAAATGGAAGCGATACCTAGAAGTGACAAGATATGAAAGTTAAATGGACTAAAATGGAGATTCTGGTTTTCACGGCCCATCGTGATACGCGATGAGACAGAAGATAACCCATCGCGATACGTGACGGATATATCACATTACCCCAGGATGGGCGGTGTCGCGATCACCTAACCTTTTGGGTCATCATGATACGCGATGACCAGACGAAGTAATCGTGGACACGTGTCCAACCACGTGTCACCACGTGGCAGGTCTACTAGGTGACCAATCAAACATAGTGGGCGGTTTCGCAATACGATATGACCAAACCCAAGTTCCATTGCTATACGCGATGATATATAATTATCAGAGCCGGTTAAGCGGTCCACCGCGATACGCGATGGATCCCCTTTTTTATCCCATCGCGTACCGCGATGGGTCATAATCTCAGCCCCTATAAAATAGGGGTGTTGGGCTCTACCTTGTGCATCCCAACTCAAACTTCATACTCGTATTGTTTCCATATTCGCGCCTCGATCCCGACGTTCTGACGATTCGTTTCTCGAAGTACGTGCAAGTGTTGAAGCTTTGTTTGTTTGTATTCTCGATTACCCGCCGACAAGTAGAAGTGTTGCCCGCGTCAAACTTAGGCATTTCATATAAGCTAGACATACAAGGTAGGGGTACTACCTGATTATTTTATTATATATGGCTTAGACCTTAGTCGGGGGTATAATCTATACCTTGATGAGCTAATAAGTAAAATAGAGTTTTTATAAGACAAAGGGTATATATTAAATATTATTTTTTTATAATTATAAAGATTTCATAATGTTTCTTATCAAAGAAGAAACTCAGTATATATGTTTCTTCATGAAGAAGAAACACAATGTTTTATTAATAAATGTTTTGGACTAAATGTTCAAGTCTAAGAATATAATTATCAAGGTAAAGAATATGCAAATAGACTAAAAGTCTATAGCTAGATCATTGATCTAGTACTTATACTTTGTTATTCTTATACTATAGGTCCGAGGTAACTTCAAAACAAAATCAGTGATAGTGCTGATCAAAACAAAGGTGAATACGCTCATAACTTTAAAAATCTTTAATCGAGTCATTTTTCACACCCCAACCTACGGCGGAAATGCCGGGGCGTGAGTTGATTGCTCACAGCTATCAAAGTACTATCGTGCAATATTGGAAATTTCAATATCTATTAAATTAAATTAAAACCAAATATTCAAATACAATATCCAAAAACAAATAATTCCCCAAATAATCATAATTCATAAAACAAATGTCTTGTTTATTTCTCTATCTTGATTCTTAAGTGTTCTTTCAAATCTTGAACTAACTTCACATCACACGATCACCTGCATATGCGTTATAAATAAAGTAGATTTGTCAACACAAGGTTGAGTGAACAACACACCAGTTTTAATTTATATATAATAGAATAATAAATGTTGTAACAAGTCAAATGAGATAAGCAATTCAACCAATGAGCAAAATAAATGAGATGACGAAAAGCACAAATTCTAATACGGCTGTCATATGATCATACTATTATGAGATTATGTCGGATCTCTCCGAATGCGATTCATATAAACATGTAAGCACATAACAAGTATGGTAAAAAACTGTTAACACAAATTACAATAGTTGCAGTTTGAGTATTATACAATAGAGAAATAATATATCGACACATATGTCCCAAAAACGTTGAAAACAAGTAAAATAGGGGAATGTGGTACTCATTTGATCGGATGAACGAAATATAACTGATGGTGTGAGAGAGATAAACCCTTTCGGATGCACCGACAAAGATTCCTAGTTAAATATAATAATATAAATTAATTATAAATGATAATACACGAATAATGGATTACAGATTCGATGTGAATTGAATTATGTTTTGTGATTAAAATGATTATTGATTGATCGATGGATTTCTATTGTTATTATAATTGTAAAAACCAATATTATTGTTAATAGTTGTTATAGGAACGATTACTTCTATTAATTACATAATACCGTTGATAGAATAAATAAGTACACAATTTAAATAAATAGCTTTAATATCAAATATACTTATTATAATAATATTTAGCTAAATACATAACTAAATAGATAAATTAAATAATTTAATTAAATATAATATGAGATATAATAAATATACATTTAAATATAAATAAGTAAAGAATGTGTAAAAAATAATTATAATTATGATAACAATACATATATATAATTCAAATAAATAAATATTTAAATAACTAAGTCACAATATGCTTTAATATTTAGATAAACATTTATCTCGAGTTTTTAATGGGCATTAGTTTAACTAAGTGTAGCAAAAGATATGTTTAACAAATTGATTTAAAATTATATGTATTATATTTTCATATTCAAAAGCTATATATATATATATATATATACACACACACATTTAAAACTATAAATAACAAGTTATTAAGGATGTTCACGTTAGGAGAACGTGAATTAAAAGTGTCGGTTGAAAAAAATAAAATTTATTTTGTATTAAATATTCATTATAATAATCGTTTAAACCATTTAAAACCTTAAAAATAAATAAATAATAACAACCGCGTCCAGGGAGCTCGAACCTGAGTCCCTGACCGGTTCTATGGACTGATCGCACAAACACACACCAGCCACTGGGATGATGTGTCCAGTTGGTTAAAGAATGAGAATGATAATTTAAATATACAATTTTAACGAGGTTTCTATAAGTATTGATTTCGTATGGAACAAGTAGCGATCTTGACGTAAACAAATCCATAATTATAAGTGAATTAAATGAAAATTAAGTCGGGAAAAGTTTGGGTTTTGGGGTACGGGAATTGGAGGGAGAAGGAATTGATATTATAATAATTTTACAAAAACAGTCTTAAAGTTTGAAAGGGTAAACAAGGTTGGATAAAAATAAAGTTAAAGGGTTAGATTGTATATATTTAATAGTTCATATATATATATATATATATACATATACATGGGGAGGGTTATTTTGAGAACCATGATGAGTTTTAAGAAATTTAATAACTCAATTTTGAACCACACATTTAATTAAATGATATGAAATACGTGGCTGAGATTAAATTTGATTAAAAAATGAAGCATGAGAGAGAATAAGTATTTTTGATAATTACACAACCTTAAACGTTAGTTACACATGTGTAAAAAGTCGAGTCGGTGTGTAAAAAAATACCATAATTTTTTGTACATCACTTACACTTACGTATTACACATGTGTAAAACAATTGCGAAAAACAAAACATTGTTACGTTGATTTCTTTCGAGTTCTTAAAACTAAAAGTGGTTCTCAAAAGAAATCAATCCTATATATATAACGTTTTTAAACAAAGTAAAAATCGAGATCGAGTAATAACGTACACAATATTTTGACCGAGACCTAACTAATAAACAAGATATTAAAGAGTGGTTTAATGATAATAAACCAGTTTAATTGATAAAATGATTGATAACGAAATAAATAAATTGATCGGACAAGATACGTTGAAAACTTTAAACGGGCCGGGTATTATTATATTATATGAAAACCCGAGTTGTTACATCATTTACCCAGACCCCAAAGTTTACATGGGATAATATATCCCTAAAACTTTAGTGTCTGCTGACAATTGGGCTAGTTATACGTGTGTTTGAGCTAGTCTATGGGGGACGTGAGGGCTTGACTAATGTGGTATAGATGGTACTCCGGTATAGAGGGCCGTTGATTATTTCTAGTATGAACTAAAGGTTTTCATAAATGTTTTAGTGTCAGCATGTTCACCAGCATGTGTTGATGTATTTTATTAACTATTTTACAGGTAACCAAGAATAGATGTTTGGAGCTGGAGTCTTGCCGTTAGACGATCTGATGGCTCATGAAGTTTTAATTAAAATATTGTAAATTATGGTTTATAACTCCAACTCTTTTTGTAATATACTTAACTGTTGTTTAATTCCCGTCTTTTATATTAATATTTTAATTCAAGACTTCCGCTATATAACCTTAAACTTTGATATATTTACAAATCAGGTACCTACTATTAGTCACACTCCTAGGCCCTAAGTTGGGGTGTGAAAACTTATGAAATCACTGATGTATAAGAAATTATACATTTTTTCAATACTAAAATATCTCCAAATAAGCATAATTTCGGCAACTATATTAGAATAAATAACCAGTAATGTTTATAAATTCTATCTATATGTAAATATAGTCCTAAGAAATAAAACAATCTGAAATATAAAGAAAAACAGAGATAAACGGTGAAAACAGAACTCAACATACCCCATGATGAATCAAGACATGGCTATGCCTAGAGCATACACAATAAAGACAAAAATAAGGAAATCCAGATAGGGCCATGTTAACCAAAACACACCCCATGTCATCAAGATCTAGAAGAAAAGACAAAATATAAGGTTCTGAAGCAAAACACGACCATGCCATCCCAAGGCACGACCATGCCTTCAAGTACAAGAGAAAAGAACAAAACTAATGGAATTTGGTTTGTTGTGGAACTCAACACGATTGTGCCTTTCTTAACACGGCCGTGTTAACTCATAGTTGTACGATTTGACCAAGAACAATAAATGCAGCAGGACAAAAATGAAGACATGGTCGTGCCCAACTCAACACATTCCTACCTTGAGGGTCTAATCAACCTATAAACTGAATGATCATCTTCTTCATTCAATACACATTGGAGAAATATTTAATGCACATTTCACTCCTCTCCAACCACCTCTTCTCACCACCATTAATAAGGGATTTAATCTCATCCATCCGACCCTTGAAGATTAAGGAGATTAATCTTTTAGGAGAAGTCATTAGCTTCAAAGTTTAGTAATCCAAATTGATTAGATTGTTTCAGTTTGATCATATTTGTATGCATTACTTTAATCTTTATCATTATGCTTATTAGTAGCTAAACTTCCGAATATTATCTAGGTTTATAATTAATATTAATTGAAGTTTAATAATGATAGTAAAACATGTGATTGGTTATAAGAAATTAATGGCTATGTTGGAATTATCACTTGATGAGTAATGTTAAAATACTCTTAAAATATATCCCAAGTGCTAAGCTTAACGATAAGCTGAGAAATTGCTAGTCATGCGAAGTAGGGCTGTCATAACATGTCGGACACGAAACACCATGACATGATAAGACACGATGATCTGTTGTGCTAAACACGAACATAAAAGGATAACTAATCGCGTCATTTTTTTCAAACACGAACCTCTTTAGTAACAGGTTTACCTGTTAAAACTTGTTTAAAGACCCAATGAATTACATATGTAACGAAACCAAAATTTTCAAAACGAGCATAAAAGTTTAAATTAATAGATAATCCATAACTATTTGAAAAAAAAACCACAAATCCATAACATACAAGAAACAAAAGACGAAAAATACGTAGCATACTTGAAATAAAAAACCATAGAAGCAAATAATAGCATCATAAAAAATATAATATCGGGTTCTGACAGGTATTAGTAAAATGTCTATTGTATGTATGACTTTAGGTTTAAGAATTTAGGAGTGTGTGTGTGTGTGTATATATATATAAATTTACACAAGTTACTATTAGGTCTTTAACCTATCAGGACATGAATTTAAGCATGTCTTAAACAGGTCGACCTGTTTAAGACACGGAACCTGTTAAGCTCAAACCCAAACCTGTTAAAACCCATATCGTGTTGTGTTAACATGTCCATGTCATAAGTTGACAACCCTATTGCGAAGCCTTGGCGAACCTTAAAATAGACACCAAGACCCATAACTTGATGATAAGTCGAGAAATCGTTGTTCTTTTGAGGACTTGGTTGATAAATTAGGAATCTTAAACTAAACCCCTAAATATCGAGCTTGACGATAATCTGGGGAATCGCCACTCTTATGAGGTTTTAGAGGATTACCTTAAGTATATTTAAAAGAGCCGCCAAGATTCCGAGCTTGATAATAAGTCGAGAAATCGCCATTCTTGTAAGGGCTTGGTTAGGGAAAAACATGAATCGTAATATTAACATGAACAAAATGGAATATTAGTAAGGATTGACCATTTAGAATGAGAATTATCAAAAACGTTGTGAAAACGGATTGTTGATGTTCATCCACTAAAGTCGGTTAATTACTCATTAAGTGAGTCTTCAACATAACCTGTTATAAGAAACTCTTGAGTGGGTATTACATGAGTTTTATAATTGTTCAACAGTTGTGTGGGTTAATACTTGGTAATTCAAGATTAATCCTTTATAAGTCAACTACTTTTAATTGGTGTTTTACGTATATTACAAAGGTTATTCTTACTAAAATATCCAGAACAATTCACTTAGTAATTAAAGGGATTGTCTCATCTTTAAAGTGAGTTAACTTATCTTTATCAAAAATCACTTGCTTACATAAAATGATGTTTTAATTAAAGGGGTCAAGAGTTATATATTTCTTTAATTATCATGGAATAACATGACTAACGATGTTATTCTCACATTTAATCACCGTGGCAAGCTCATATCACATGTTTACTATTCAAATTTTAAAACAAGTTAAGGGAGTTTTAACTAAGATGATACACTTTTATCTTTGATCTTCTTTGTATATAAAAATATAAGAGATTATACATCTTTTCAATACTAAAATATCTCCAAATAAGTGTAATTCCAGCAACTATATAAGAATGAATAACCACTAATGTTATAATTTCTATCTATAGGTAAATTTAGTCATAAGAAATAAAACAAGCTGAAACACGAAGAAAACCGAAGATAAACAGTGAAAACAGAACTCAACACACCCCATGGTGAATCAAGATATGGTCATGCCTAGAGCATACACAATAAAGACAAAAATAAGGAAATCCAGATAGGGCCATGTTAACCAAAACACACCCCATGTCATCAAGATCTAGAAGAAAAGACAAAATATAAGGTTCTGAAGCAAAACACGACCATGCCATCCCAAGGCACGACCATGCCTTCAAGTACAAGAGAAAAGAACAAAACTAATGGAATTTGGTTTGTTGTGGAACTCAACACGATTGTGCCTTTCTTAACACGGCCGTGTTAACTCATAGTTGTACGATTTGACCAAGAACAATAAATGCAGCAGGACAAAAATGAAGACATGGTCGTGCCCAACTCAACACATTCCTACCTTGAGGGTCTAATCAACCTATAAACTGAATGATCATCTTCTTCATTCAATACACATTGGAGAAATATTTAATGCACATTTCACTCCTCTCCAACCACCTCTTCTCACCACCATTAATAAGGGATTTAATCTCATCCATCCGACCCTTGAAGATTAAGGAGATTAATCTTTTAGGAGAAGTCATTAGCTTCAAAGTTTAGTAATCCAAATTGATTAGATTGTTTCAGTTTGATCATATTTGTATGCATTACTTTAATCTTTATCATTATGCTTATTAGTAGCTAAACTTCCGAATATTATCTAGGTTTATAATTAATATTAATTGAAGTTTAATAATGATAGTAAAACATGTGATTGGTTATAAGAAATTAATGGCTATGTTGGAATTATCACTTGATGAGTAATGTTAAAATACTCTTAAAATATATCCCAAGTGCTAAGCTTAACGATAAGCTGAGAAATTGCTAGTCATGCGAAGTAGGGCTGTCATAACATGTCGGACACGAAACACCATGACATGATAAGACACGATGATCTGTTGTGCTAAACACGAACATAAAAGGATAACTAATCGCGTCATTTTTTTCAAACACGAACCTCTTTAGTAACAGGTTTACCTGTTAAAACTTGTTTAAAGACCCAATGAATTACATATGTAACGAAACCAAAATTTTCAAAACGAGCATAAAAGTTTAAATTAATAGATAATCCATAACTATTTGAAAAAAAAACCACAAATCCATAACATACAAGAAACAAAAGACGAAAAATACGTAGCATACTTGAAATAAAAAACCATAGAAGCAAATAATAGCATCATAAAAAATATAATATCGGGTTCTGACAGGTATTAGTAAAATGTCTATTGTATGTATGACTTTAGGTTTAAGAATTTAGGAGTGTGTGTGTGTGTGTATATATATATAAATTTACACAAGTTACTATTAGGTCTTTAACCTATCAGGACATGAATTTAAGCATGTCTTAAACAGGTCGACCTGTTTAAGACACGGAACCTGTTAAGCTCAAACCCAAACCTGTTAAAACCCATATCGTGTTGTGTTAACATGTCCATGTCATAAGTTGACAACCCTATTGCGAAGCCTTGGCGAACCTTAAAATAGACACCAAGACCCATAACTTGATGATAAGTCGAGAAATCGTTGTTCTTTTGAGGACTTGGTTGATAAATTAGGAATCTTAAACTAAACCCCTAAATATCGAGCTTGACGATAATCTGGGGAATCGCCACTCTTATGAGGTTTTAGAGGATTACCTTAAGTATATTTAAAAGAGCCGCCAAGATTCCGAGCTTGATAATAAGTCGAGAAATCGCCATTCTTGTAAGGGCTTGGTTAGGGAAAAACATGAATCGTAATATTAACATGAACAAAATGGAATATTAGTAAGGATTGACCATTTAGAATGAGAATTATCAAAAACGTTGTGAAAACGGATTGTTGATGTTCATCCACTAAAGTCGGTTAATTACTCATTAAGTGAGTCTTCAACATAACCTGTTATAAGAAACTCTTGAGTGGGTATTACATGAGTTTTATAATTGTTCAACAGTTGTGTGGGTTAATACTTGGTAATTCAAGATTAATCCTTTATAAGTCAACTACTTTTAATTGGTGTTTTACGTATATTACAAAGGTTATTCTTACTAAAATATCCAGAACAATTCACTTAGTAATTAAAGGGATTGTCTCATCTTTAAAGTGAGTTAACTTATCTTTATCAAAAATCACTTGCTTACATAAAATGATGTTTTAATTAAAGGGGTCAAGAGTTATATATTTCTTTAATTATCATGGAATAACATGACTAACGATGTTATTCTCACATTTAATCACCGTGGCAAGCTCATATCACATGTTTACTATTCAAATTTTAAAACAAGTTAAGGGAGTTTTAACTAAGATGATACACTTTTATCTTTGATCTTCTTTGTATATAAAAATATAAGAGATTATACATCTTTTCAATACTAAAATATCTCCAAATAAGTGTAATTCCAGCAACTATATAAGAATGAATAACCACTAATGTTATAATTTCTATCTATAGGTAAATTTAGTCATAAGAAATAAAACAAGCTGAAACACGAAGAAAACCGAAGATAAACAGTGAAAACAGAACTCAACACACCCCATGGTGAATCAAGATATGGTCATGCCTAGAGCATACGAAGTAAAGACAAGAATCAGGATATCAAGACATGACTATGTTAACCAAAACACACCCCATGTCTTCAAGAGCAATAAGAAAAGACAAAATAGAAGGTTTCGAAGAAAAACAGGGCCATGCCTTCCCAAGACATGACCATGCCTTCAAGTACAAGAGAAAACGACAAAACTGATGGAATTTGGTTTATTGTGGAACTCAACATGACCGTGCCTTTCTTAACACGACCATGTTAACTCATAGCTTTACGATCTGACAAAGAACAACAAATGATGCAGGACAAAAATGAAGACATTCCCCAACTCAACACGGCCGTGCCTTGAGGGTCTGACCAGCCTATAAATTGAATGATCATCTTCTCCATTCAATACACCTTAGAGAAACGTTTAATACACACCCACTACTCTCCAACCACCTTTTTTCACCACCATTAATAAGGGAATTAATCTCATCCATCCATCCCTTGAAGATTAAGGAGATTAAGCTTTTGGGAGAATTCATTAGCATCAAAGATTAGTCATCCAAATTGGTTAGATTGTTTCAATTTGATCATGTTTGTATATATTAATTTGATATTTATCATTATTCTTATTAGCAGCTAAATTTCCAAAGATCATCTTGGTTTATAATGAATCTTAATTGAAGTTAAATAATGATAGTAAAACATGTGGTTGGTTTTAATAATTAATGGTTATGTTATAATTATCACTTGATGATGAATGCTAAAATACTCTTAAAAGATACCCCAAGTGCTAAGCTTGACGACATGCAGATAAATTGCTAGTCTTGACGAACCTTAAAATAGACACCAAGAACCCTAACTTGATGATAAGTCGAGAAATCCCTATTCTTGTGAGGACTTGGTTGATAAATTAAGAATCCTTATAATGAACCCCAATACCGAGCTTGACAGTAATCCGGGGAACTGCCACTCTTGTGAGGTTTTGGGGAATAACTTATGAATCTTGAAAAGAGCCGTCAAGATTCTGAGATTTATAATAAGTTGAGAAATTGCCATTTTTGTAAGGGTTTGGTTGGGAAAAAACGTGAATCCTAATATTAACATGGACCAAATGGAATATTAGTAGTGATTGACCATTTAAAATTGATAAGTATCAATGGATTGTTGATGATCATCCACTACAGTCGGTTAATTACTCGTTAAGTGAGTATGCAACGTAACCTATTATAAGAAACTCTTGAGTGGTTATTACATGAGGTCTACAATTGTTCAAAAGTTGTATGGGTTAATACTTGTTAATTCAAGACTAAGCCTTTATAACTTAACTAACCTTAATTGGTGTTTTATGTATAATACAATGGTTATTTTTACTAAAATATCCAGAAAAATTCACTTAGTAATTTAAGAGATTGTCTCATATTTAAAGTGAGTTAACATATATTTATCAAAAAACACTTGCTTACATCAAATGACGTTTTAATAAAAGGGGTCAAGATTTATCTCTTTCTTTAATTATCATGGATAAACATGACTAACGATGTTATTCTCACATTTAATCACCGTAGCAAGCTCATATCATGTAACAATCTGCAATGATTATCGTTAATATAATCATGATTATAAATATATTATCATTTTATTAATAAAATCTTCCTTTATTAAGATTCTATATCTTGCAAAGTCAACAAAAAGTCCAAATTTCGGCTTATAACGACCATGACGTGTAAAATCCGCGGGCAGCGAGCCAGAAAGTAAATGAATCATTAAAATGATTAAATGGCGCCAAAAATTCAAAATATAAATTAACATTGGAGACAATGCATAAACATAATTTAGGAAGGATCGAACCGCGAAAACTAGAAAATAGGTAAGAATAAGCCAGTAATGGACCCGGAAAGGACCCAACACAAATTATATTCAGAAAAATAGTTTTTATATTCCATATTGTCAGGAATTTGATTTCTTTCAAATTCTGACAAAAATTATTAAAACGGGATCCATTTGGATATTTAAAACACGCAATACGTTAAACGATTAAGCAAAATTGATTATAAACTAACAAACTCTTCACCTTACACCCCCCTTTGGCCGGCCCACTCTCCACCTCAACTCCCCACCTCTCCTTTGCTCCTATAAGCCTCCACCAACTCACCTCTTCCAATCATTGTAGTTTCTAGAAGGTTGATGTGTTGGATGAATTAAAAATGATCCACATTAACACTCTGCTCACCCATTTATCACTCTACCCATCTCTCTTTCTCTCTATAAAACTCACGGCCAAACACACACACATACACACAGACACACAAATTAAAAAAATCATAAACATACATACTTACAATCAAGATCCATGTAGAATTAATCAAGAACAAGAAAGATCAAGCAAGCTAGGAAGAATATAGGAAGGAAAACCATCACATTCACACCCACAACACTTTCATTCTCATCTTCAAATCCTCAAGAACACAAGTAAGTATTGATATAAGGTTGATTTCAAGGATTAAATGCATTAGATTAGATGTTCTTGAGATAGATTTGAGCTTGAAAGATTGAAGATATGGATGATGATGTATGTATGTGTGGGCTGTATGTATGTATGTATGTATTTATGTATATGTATGTGTATGTGTAAGAGGAGGGATTAAGCTCACTTATGCATGCATACATTAATCATACATTGATTGTTAAACTTGATTATAAGCATTGTTGGATTTCTTGATAATTTGGTTTAATCTTGGACGAACATGATGTTTGGATTTCATGATAGAATTGTATTTTGGTTAATTTTTGATCATTAGTTTGATAATATGGACTTTAATCATTGAAGGGTTGTTGTTAAAGATGAACATAATAAGAAGTTGTTCATAATTGAAAATTTGGGGATTTTTGGATTCTTAGATTAATTAGAGATTTTGGATGTATTGATGGATCAAGAAAGTGTCATGGAATAATATAATTGGAATTTAAATAGGGTATATGCTAGTAAACTCATAAAAATCAGTATTTAATACTTAAGATTGTTAGAAATTGTAAAATTTCCTATTAAGGAAACTTTGATGAATGAAAAGATAAAAACTTGATTTTGATATGGCTACTTGGCATGAGTATGTTTGATATGTGATGAATTTCATACTTGAATTAAGATAGGGTGCATGGTTGAAGTATATATTAGTTTAGTATATTGATTAAATTAGCAACTACTTACTAGAAATGGAAACTTTGTTATTTGGTGAAATGAAATAGTAAAACTTGAATAGAACCATAGGAAATCCTCTCAAACTAGTTGAATGAAATAAACCTAAATTAATTCATAATCAAGAATTGAAAGATTAAATTAGATAGAATCACCAAAAATTAAAAGTGACTATAATAGGAAACTTTGTTAGATTAACACTTAGGAAATTCATATGAAAACATGATCTATTGATTTGAATGATTTGTTTAAATGATCTGATGATGATGTGAATGATTTGAATTGATTGATAATAGAAAGAATAAACACAAAAGTTAAAGTACTTGATCTTTGAAAAAGACTTACATGATCACACATGTTAAAATCTTTAAAAATAGAATAAAAGGAATATTGTTGTAAAGTGTTGTTTTGGTTTGATATGAAACCTATAATAAGAGATTTAAATATTTTTAGTGCATATTATAACATTTGAGATATGATAAGATTAAAAATAACATTACTAATGAACTTAGAATAATAACTAGAAACTTGAAAAATTCTTTAAGTGTGTTATGTGAGAGTATGTGATTAAATATGAAAGTTTGGATGAAATATGTGTAATTTGTTCATAGGATAATTGTCATAGACTTATTTGACTTGTCGGTACCTTTAATGGTGGAAAAATCGGCCTTTAAACGTGAACCGACACGAAAATTAGGGACTGTTTTAGAACAGCCCCAAAAACTATAAATTACTCACATATAACCTAATTTTATATATGAGGAAATTACAAGATGACAAAATTTGGTCCTAAACGGTCCATGTCACGAAAACCGACACGAAAACGTTAACAGTTGCTATTTTAAGAAAATATTAACAAAAATGAAAATAACACATCTTTATAAAGTAACTTCTAAAACTTGACTAATATATATGTAACAAGTATTTTTCAAGAATTAAAAGTGATATTTTATACGAAAAGTCAAACGGTTCGTTTTTAAACGCGAAACCGACAAAACCGACAAGATCATTAAAGATAATAAATTAATATTTTATTAAAACTTTCCAGCAACTGAAACTTTAATATTTTATTATATTTAAATATCTTATTTATTTATTTATTTATTTAGTTATTAAAACAATAGTTAGCGAAAACCGAACTTTACGTATTCGGTAACTTAATAGGAAAATACTTGCTTATGTGCTTGTGTGGACATTAGATTAGGATTAATAACTTAAAAGATTTTTATAAACTAAAACCATGTTTTATTAACAAACCGTGAGTTTCTCTATCGACCCCTCGTTTTCAAAATGTTTTTATTGTGTTTTGGTGGAAAAGCATATTTATTTTTATTGAAGTTTTTATAAAGCGTTTTATTTTATAAACCGTGTAAAAAGTGGGCTGACTCAAAAATTGGTTAAATAACTGTTAAAAGAATTAATAAGGGTGTTAGTGCACAGAAATTTGACACTGTGGATATGTTATCATGGCATATGTTTTGGATCAGTTATCCTTAGCGTGTGTTCCAGATCCCGTCAGGATCAAGGATCCACAGTACTTATTATTTATTAACGGTTGTTCTCATGTGTAGTCTTATATTTAGCAGGTATAACGGTTAAAAGACTCAGTCTATCCACTAACTTGCAGTCAAGAAGATATTGACGTGTCTGGATCAATTATCCTTTTGAAGAGTTCCAGAGCTATGTCAGGATCATGGATCCTCGGTATTTGGTGCTATTAACGGTTGTTTCTTATATGAAGGCTGATATTTATCAAGTGTAACGGCTCCAAGACCTGGTCTACCCCCTATTTCGCAGCCTGAGTGATGGAGAACGTGGTCAAAATGGCAGTTACGATTATATTGAAGGCAATTGCGGATTTTTATGGATTATTAGTTAATAGTCTTTATTATTCATAACTCCATAGAGTTATTACCTTTTATGTATAAATAGAGGTTATGATCATCTAGGAAACACATCCCAATACACCTAATACACTCTGCTCTCTACGAACATAGCAATACACACACACTTAGAAAATACTGTATCACTGATCATAATCTCCAACCTTGTATCCTCATTTTTCATATTAATAAACTTGACGGTGATAGTTTTCACCGTCCGAGAGTTTTTTGTGCCGGAGATTATTATAATCACATACCATCCGACCAAAGATTACATTGTTAATCCTTGACCGAAGCAATTCGACCAAAGATTACCTTGCTAGTTTTTGACCGAAGTAAGATTATAATAATCAAGGGTTTTTTCCCTCGTGATCAAATCACGGTGTTCTTCATTATTTCGTTCATACAATCGTTGTTAATACCATAGCGCTAGACCTCACAATAACAGATTTGGACACATTATCCTTGAGTGATTTTTGTCCAAAACAATTTGGCGCCCACCATGGGGCAATTGGTGTTATAATCCAGATTATTTCCTATCAATTTTCAACTTTTCATACCCATATCACCATCAATGGCCTCTCAATCATTCTCTGTGTCACACCCCGACTAAGTAGTTGCGGAAGCGTAATACGGGAATGTAACAGATAACACTGGTATCAACCACATTGTTTATAAAGAAATTCAACAGCTAATTTACATCATATTACATTGGTAAGTACTATGTTTACAAACTAGATGAAGAACACATATCCAGTCCTCGGTTCCTTATTCATTAGTACGTATTTGCATCTATTCACAGCTATTCAACTTTCCTTCTAACACCAAGCACGTAAGCAAATCATTGCATCTCTGCTTTACCTGAAAAGCATGTTAAAACGGGTCAACTACGTCTAGTTGGTGAGTTTCAAGTTTCACGAGTATCAACGAAATCAGTATTCGAGTTCGTAAAGTTTACACTGTGTATGTATACATGTATGTGTATGATGTATTATACTAAGCCACAAGTGAAACCGAAACGAGCTAAAACACATGGCCACCCCTGCCCATGCACTCCCGTTGGCATTTAACAGCCACTTTGCCCCAAGTATGTACTATGTCTAACACCACATAGCAGTATGTAATAAGTTTAATTGACAATGTGCAACTGGGTTAACATGTTCCGGCATACCCCACCGGCTCTGTCAGTTGGGTTTGTCAAACCGATAGTACTATCCACACGTCACCAGCATGAAGTTAATCACTTGTGTTTGTGGGGACTTGCCAAGTGTTAGTACTTAGATAATCCACATCATCACACGTTTTCAAGTATATATGTATATGTAAACATGCTTTTCACCCCAAAAGTTCGTAAAACAGTTTAGAAAGTGGGGGTCGTGAAACTCACCTTATCGTAGTTCGCACTGAAATTACGTATCAACAAGTCAGGTGCCTCGCTTATAGCCTGATTCCTATAAACGGTATCGTATCGTTAATACTAGTACAGTGTTCAAGCTAAGTCGGGCTGTATAGATAATCTGGGTATAGCTGTTAGGCCCAGAACATGACCATAGTCTTAGATTGTGACGTTGTATACTATGAAATGTTTAAAACTGGATTTGGCTCAGTTTCACCGTTTCCCGAGCCTAGCCAAGTTGATTGTTTATACGTTTCGGGATTAGGTAAGATCACATAAACTTAAGTAAATATATTGATTGATAAAATGATCTAATTTATAAAAGAATTTTAAGGTTTCGGTATCTGGTTTGATCGCAGGGTTCGTTTCCGTTTTCACACGGGTTTGATTATACAAAACGTGCACAATCCACCCGAATTGTCCGGAATTTCTCGTAAAAAGTTCGTTTTTATCAATATCATTCGAAAATATGATATTTGACCACTTTTGACATTTTGACATACCAGTCAGTCCGTTAAACACAAAACTGCCGGTTTCGTTAAAACAATTATAATTTAAATCTTTGATTAATCATAACTAAATATGTACTTATATATAAATTATGTAAATTTTTTTAAAAATACATTAAAGTATGGAAAATTTTATAAAAATATTTTCAGGAATTTTGTGATTATTTATTTATTTATAAAAATTCATTTAATAGGTTAAAATCATGTAATAAATGGCATGTTTATATCAAACGACCTCCGAAAAATCCGATAATTTTTAAACATGGCCTCAATGTTATTACATAGCCCCTGCAAAATCTCCAGAACCTAATTCTTTTGAAAAAATGCCTTTTTGTGCGTTTTTCGGCTATTAAGATTCGGTTAAACCATAATAGCACAAACCATACTTAGGCATTTCCAATGATCCCCAAACTTTTCCAGTAATCTTACCGTCACATATTAAACTCCAAAGCCAAGTTTCATAATTTTTCAATATGTTTAGCTATTTTTCCCAAATAAACGCTCATAAACGGAAATAAATTCACCAAATATTCTCCGTTTATCGAAAAATTACCAAATTTGAACAGGGACTCATTTATATGATCCCTAATGTCCCTGCAAGTTTTCACAAGCTAAAAACAAGCACGTCACAACCTAATACTAGACAGCCCTTAAACGAGTGTTACGGGTTTACCTTGTCGGTTTTCGTTGAGTTTTGCTAGCTTAAACGACTCTCTGGGTCTCGGGTTGCAAACTCAATGTATCTACATATCATATAACATCAAACCAAACATAAATCATCCATGTGACAGCCTTGATAATTAGGGTTTCGGTTTTGGGTTCAAACCGAACTTTCAAACCGTAAAAACATTGTATTCATGTTCTAATCCGCGTTTTTGACCAAAAAAGTATATGTTCCTGGTTTGTAAACATATTTAACATCAAAAATTGATTTTACTTGATTTTTATGATTTTTTGGATGGTTAAACATGTTTAAAACTAATCAAGGATTAATTTTTCATGGTTAAACTATGTTAATCATGGTTAAAAATCAAGGAAAATCACTATTTACCTTAGGGTTTTGATGAAGCTTGATGAAGAAGAAAAGAAAAGGTAAGTTTTCTCTGGAAAATGGGGTACAAAATATCTCAAAATATTCTTTTATGTAAAAGATACTAGAAGGGGGGTGGGCTGTCCCCTTTGCGGCCGCAAGCTTATAAGGGCCCATTGGGCCTCCTTTTGGCCCAATGGTGCCTTGGTTTTCGTGCCACGCATAAAAGTCGGTCTAAAATATAGTTCGGGTTCGGTTTTTCTCAAGAAAACTAGTTCGAGTGCGAAAACCAGCGCGAAAACGAGTGTTTTTTAGCCTAGTTTTGTAAAATTAGAAAAACGTACTGACTCGTTGTAAAATTCCAAAATATTTTCACGAATTGCTTAGAACATGTCATATAAGTGTTTTATAAGTCTTTTTCGGCTTAACGGATGCTACAATGCTCGTTTTGATATTAACGATTGCATTTAAGCTTATAGTGTATCGATAAACGAAACCTTTTTCGTTTAAAGAGTTTTAAATGTACTGGGGCCTAAATATCAATATGTTAGCCTCTATAACATATATATAACTCGTATATGACCCCTCAGTATGTATACGGGTCATAATTAGTATCGGTCGGTTACTCGTTTAAGCACTACGAATTAACCGATTTATCATTTACTTGTTACGTAATGAATATAGTATACCTCGTTTTGTCACGAATGTCACATTCTCCCCCCGTTAAGAAATTTCGTCCTCGAAATTTAATGTGTCTTAGGTTTTCTCTTTGGGGAACAGGGGTGGGTATTTCTTTCGGAATTCATCCTTTCGTTCCCAAGTATATTCGGGTCCTTGTTTTGAATTCCACCGAACTTTTACCAATGAAATTTTGTTGTGTCGTAACTGTTTGGTTTTCCCGTCCACAATTTCTACCGGTTCCTCTACGAAGTTGAGTTTTTCGTTGATCTGAACATCTTCCAGTGGTACTATTGTCGTTTCATCAGTCAAACACTTTTTCAGATTCGATACATGAAACACGTCATGAATAGTGCTCAGTTCTAAGGGTAGTTTTAATCGGTAAGCTACGGGACCAATTTTTTCAATAATCTCAAAAGGTCCGATGTATCTCGGGGCTAGTTTACCTGTCTTTCCAAATCTTATAACACCCTTCCATGGTGATACTTTTAAGAACACCTTATCACCTATTTCAAAGGATAACGGGTTTCTGCGAACATCGGCATAAATCTTTTGTCGGTCGCGGACAGCTTTCAATTTTTGCTTAATATGGTGAATCTTATCAGTGGTTTCCTGAATTAAATCTGCCCTTGAAATTTGGGTATCACCCACTTCCGTCCAACATAGTGGTGATCTACATTTTCGCCCGTATAGAGCTTCATAAGGTGCTGCTTGTATACTACTGTGATAACTGTTATTGTAAGAGAATTCAATGAGCCGGAGGTGTTGATTACAATTCCCTTTGAAGTCCAGTACACAAGCACGAAGTAAATCTTCTAAGGTTTGGATGGTTCGTTCGGATTGACCATTGGTTTGGGGATGGTAAGCCGTACTTAGGTCGATTCGGGTTCCCAAAGCTTCTTATACTGCTTGCCAGAAATGTGAAGTAAAGTGATTGTCTCGATCTGAAATAATCGAAAGAGGTACTCCGTGTCGGGATACAATTTCATCGATGTAAATTTGAGCGAGTTTTTTGGTGGTGTAGTTGTTACGGATGGGAATAAAGTGTGCGGATTTGGTTAATCGGTCCACAATTACCCAAATTGCATTGTGTCCTCGGGAGGTTTTAGGAAGGTGTGTCACAAAGTCCATGGTAATTTGTTCCCATTTCCATTGTGGTATTTCGGGTTGTTGTAACATTCCCGAAGGTTTTTGATATTCCGCCTTCACCCTTGCACATGTTGCACATTTACTTACATACACGGCTATATCCTTTTTCATACCAGGCCACCAGTAAAATTCTTTAACATCTTTATACATCTTATCAGTACCTGGATGAATAGAATATTTGGACTTATGTGCTTCATCAAGAATCAACTTTCGGAGTTTATGTAGTGTTGGAATCCAGACCCGGTTTTTGTAATAATATACTTCATCAATTTTCTTCTCAAATTCCTTTCATTCCCATGTAGTTCTTCTTTTTCTAGCTGATCTGCCTTCAAGGCCTCATCTTGTGCAACGCGAACTTGTTCGGTTAGGCTACTTTGAACAATCATTCCGAGTGCTCGTACCCTTAATGGTTTAACTCTGTCTTTTCGGCTTAAAGCATCAGCTACTACGTTGGCCTTACCCGGATGGTATTTAATCTCACAATCATAATCATTTAACAGTTCTACCCATCTCCTTTATCTCATGTTTAGCTCTTTCTGATCGAATATGTGTTGTAGGCTTTTGTCATCAGTATAGATGGTACATTTGGTGCCATACAAGTAATGTCTCCAAATCTTCAATGCAAAGATAACTGCTCCCAATTCCAAATCATGGGTCGTATAATTCTTTTCATGTACTTTTAATTGTCGGGAAGCATATGCTATTACTTTCTTTCTTTGCATCGGTACGCATCCTAAACCTTTACGAGATGCGTCACAATATACCACCAATTCATCAGTTCCATCTGGAAGGCTTAATATTGGAGCCTCACATAACTTCTGTTTTAACGTTTGGAAGGCCATTTCTTGTTCTTCTCCCCATTCATACGCTCGATCTTTTTGAGTTAGGAGGGTTAGAGGTTGGGCAATACTTGAAAAGTTTTCAATGAATCTTCTATAATACCCGGCTAGTCGTAAGAATTGACGAATTTCTCTTGGTGACTTAGGCACTTGCCAATTTTTAATGGCCTCAATTTTACTTGGGTCTACTTGGATCCCTTGTTGGTTCACAATGTGTCCCAAAAACTGTACTTCTTGTAGCCAAAATTCACATTTGGACAACTTTGCGTATAACTTCTCTTGCGTCAATAATTCTAAGATTTCCCGCAAATGTTGTTCGTGTTCCTCCTTACTTCTCGAATATATCAAAATATCATCGATAAACACTATCACGAACTTGTCAAGGTAAGGTTTGCAAACTCGGTTCATGAGGTCCATAAACACTGCAGGTGCATTTGTCAATCCAAACGGCATGACCAAAAATTCATAGTGACCATACTGAGTTCGGAAAGCTGTTTTTGGTACGTCATCTTCCTGAATTCTTACTTGATGATAACCAGATCTAAGATCAATTTTTGAAAAATACTTCGCACCCTGGAGCTGATCAAACAAGTCATCAATTCGAGGTAAGGGGTATCTATTCTTTATAGTCACTTTATTCAATTCCCAGTAATCAATACACATTCGAAAACTCCCATCTTTCTTCTTTACAAATAACACTGGTGCTCCCCACGGTGAGTAACTAGGTCGAATAAAACCCCTGTCCAGTAATTCTTGTAACTGGTTGGACAGTTCTTGCATTTCAGAAGGTGCAAGTCGATAAGGTGCCTTAGCAATGGGTGCTGCTCCCGGTATCAAGTCAATACGGAATTCAACTTGTCGGGTCGGTGGTAAACCAGGCAACTCATCGGGGAATACATCTGAATACTCGTGTACCACTGGGATGTCTTCCATTCGTTTTTCCTCGGGTTCCTTAACTGTTACACTTGCCAAGTATAAAGTACAACCTTGGCGTAAATATCTCATTGCCTTAAGTTGAGATACGAGAGGCAGTACCGTACAGATTTCTCACCTTGAACAATCATAGCCTCATCATTCGAAAGAGGTATCCTAACGGTCTTATCCTTACAGACAATTTCAGCTTTATACTTAGATAGCCAGTCCATACCGACTATAACATCGAAACTTCCCAATTCTAGTGGAAGTAAATCAATAAGGAATGGGTGGTCGCTTAGGATAAGGGAACAGTTTCGGACTATTCGGTTAACAAGTATAGACTTACCGTTAGCGAGTTCTATTGTATATGGTTTTGTTAGTTCACTAACCGGCATATTTTCTAAAGGTAAGAAGTTAACAGATATGAAACTTCTATCGGCGCCCGTATCAAACAAAACTGAAGCATACTGACCCGAAACTAAGAATGTACCTGTCACCACATTCGGATCATGACGCGCTTCACCCGGTCCTAGTACAAACACGCGTCCCCTAGCTGCGTTGGAGGTTGATGCCTGTGCTTGGTTTTGCCTTCTCACTGCACCCTGGTTCAGATTGGGGCAGTATCTCCGAAAGTGTTCCGTACTGCCAAATTCATAGCAGGCACGGAGGTTCGTGGTAGGTGGGGTTTGTTGGTTGAGTTGTGGGCGGGTTGGTTGAGGTCGAGGTAGTTGAGTTGATTGCGGTGGACGGTTAATAGTGTTGGTGGGGGTTCTATAGTTAGGGGTATAGTGTCCCGTTCTTCCACATTTCTGACAAATGATCGGTTTGCAATCACCCACATGATGAAAGTTACATCTTCTGCACTTCGGTAACGTCCCTTTATAGGTCTCTTGTTTTACATTAGAACTGGTCATGACATAACTTCGGGTATTCGGACGAGCCCCCTTGTTTTGAGGGTTTCCTTGCATTCTTGTCCCATAATCAGTTCGTTTTAAACTTGTTGTTTCACCTGGCATCCTTATCACTCCACTTCTCATCAGATCAAAAGTAACGACACCCGTTTGAGATACAGCAATTTCTAATGTTGGGTGGGCTACTGAATTCACTATACTTCTCACAGCAGGGGTCAGTCCCCAGATATAACGTTCAATTCGTTCCGCTTCTGGTGTAACTAACCACGGAACTAAGCGGGACAGTTCGTTAAAATGATTCGTGTATCCCACATGGTCCGCTCCTTTCATTTCCAGATTCCATAACTCGTGTTCCAACCTCTGAATCTCACTTTTAGGACAAAAATGCTCTAGCATGAGGGTTTTTTATTCAGTTCATGACATACGATTAATAGCATCTTGTCCCCTTATTTGGACTACCATATTCCACCACATCAGCGCTTGGTCTAGAAACATACTGGTAGAAACTTTGACCACGCGGTTCGGTGGACACTCACTGATATTAATTACTGATTCGGTCTTTTCTATCCATTTGACCAGTCAGCTAGGTCCTTCAATACCCTTAAACTCAATCGGTTTACATGATGTAATTTTTTTGTATGAGTACTCCTAACGTGGGGGTTCTCGGTTATTATTTTTGTTATTATCGGTATTGGTCCGAGTATTATCATTATTAGTCGTGTTAACAACCGGTACAGGGTTTGAGTTCGGGATATTATCAGGGTGCATAATAGGTTCTGGGTTCCCAGTGACATTCATAGTTGGGCGAGTGTTATTATTATTTATGACATTATCAGTATTCACCGGGGTAGTAACACCCGGGGCTACATTAGTGTCCGGCGTAGGTGTATTAACAGTGGCTGTGGTGGTGCTCGTAGGTTGATTAACAGTATTGTTAGCACGTATGCCTGCAGTGACTTGTGCTACAATTGTTGGTATCACTGCTTGTAGTTGACGAGCAATCATTGCGGCCACTTCCGCCTCAGACAAAGGGTTTGCTTTCTTCGGGGCCATTCTATAAAATAATCAATTATATAATAATCAATATCGTTTCACTATGACCAACACAACTTTACGATATTACAATTTCACAACACACAACTATGCCAAAGAAAACACATTTGTATTAATTATAATCATTACTGTACATATGCATCCAAAATTAGCGCATAGGCTTAACCTGGAATAGGCCAGCGCTTGTATATGCGTATCAAAATTTGTCACTAAGTGACATGTAGACTTAACCTGATAAGGGCCAGTGCTTGAAATAGTACCAAACTGTAAACAACTCCCAAGCCAACCCAACACGCTGTAACAAAATGCTGCTTGGGATATCAAAAGACTATATACATAAGGCTATACTACTATGTTCTATCCATTCTTTGTAACATGAAGCCACAACCAAACAACAACAGCCACTAGGGCTGCATTAACCTCTAAACATACTGCTAGTAGTATCATTGCCCGATCCTGACGCCCGTGGCTGTGAGCACTGGATTTTTGCACAATTCTGATTTCTTGCTGCATGTACCACATGTGATCTTGCATATCATGTCTATGTTGGTTTAGGTTATTTATCGAATGTGATTGTTCTAAAAGCTGATCAGTCGCTAAACCTAACCATGCAGAATAAGAATGACGAGGTGGCTCGGGTACCGGGGCGGGTAAACCCCAAGTAGGAATAGGTATCTCAGTGACCTGGACACGTGATGTTTCTCCCCTATGATACGTAGATCGAGGTGGGGGAGAGGTGTGCTCAGGTGGCCGCACTGAAATACGAGCGGTCTGACGGTTTCTAATAGTGGGTGGGGGTACTGGTGTATGCTGTACAGGTGGAGTAGGGGATCTGGGTGCTCTAATCGGTGAATGATAAGCACTAGTAGCTCCCTGTCCTACAACATTCCTAGGGGATTCCCTAGGGGGATAGGTGTCACAACGGTAACCCGATAAGTCGGGTTGACCTGAGGGTACCTCGTGAGGGATTATCGCATCTGAACCTTCTTCCATTTCCTCTGATTCCTCCCCAGTTTCCTCTTCTAGATCCTCCTCCTCCTCCTCAGACCATGTTGGTAGGGTATTAGATAAACGATCAATAGATCTTGACATATTCCTGCACAATGGTGAGTAATAAGAATAATATCCTTCTATATTGATCATAGTAAAATACAGGCAGGTATTTATACACATAAGCACAAATAATCGTTTATATACACAGATATTTATTTATAATTATATTTTATACACATATGTTGCTGTTTTTACCTATTCGATTGTTTATCGACTTCTTCTCGAATTCCCTCGTACAAACAAGTCCGTTATTACGTTCCGGACCATAATAACCCACTTGTCCATTCGCGTTCATCACGAGAATCATCAGTGTATATTATTTAATATTATTTTAATCCCAGAGTTAATCGAGCCTACGGTTATCTTAGGGTATCCTAAGGGACATCCTAATTCTTTATAACCAATGGCTCTGATACCAACTTCTATCACACCCCGACTAGGTAGTTGCGGAAGCGTAATACGGGAATGTAACAGATAACACTGGTATCAACCACATTGTTTATAAAGAAATTCAACAGCTAATTTACATTATATTACATTGGTAAGTACTATGTTTACAAACTAGATGAAGAACATATATCCAGTCCTCGGTTCCTTATTCATTAATACGTATTTGCATCTATTCACATCTATTCAACTTTCCTTCTAACACCAAGCACGTAAGCAAATCATTGCATCTCTGCTTTACCTGAAAAGCATGTTAAAACGGGTCAACTACGTCTAGTTGGTGAGTTTCAAGTTTCACGAGTATCAACGAAATCAGTATTCGAGTTCGTAAAGTTTACAGTGTGTATGTATACATGTATGTGTATGATGTATTATACTAAGCCACAAGTGAAACCAGCTAAAACACATGGCCACCCCTGCCCATGCACTCCCGTTGGCATTTAACAGCCACTTTGCCCCAAGTATGTACTATGTCTAACACCACATAGCAGTATGTAATAAGTTTAATTGACAATGTGCAACTGGGTTAACATGTTCCGGCATACCCCACCGGCTCTGTCAGTTGGGTTTGTCAAACCGATAGTACTATCCACACGTCACCGGCACGAAGTTAATCACTTGTGTTTGTGGGGACTTGTCAAGTGTTAGTACTTAGATAATCCACATCATTACACGTTTTCAAGTATATAAGTATATGTAAACATGCTTTTCACCTCAAAAGTTCGTAAAACAGTTTAGAAAGTGGGGGTCGTGAAACTCACCTTATCGTAGTTCGCACGGAAATTACGTATCAATAAGTCATGTGCCTCGATTATAGCCTGATTCCTATAAACGGTATCGTATCGTTAATACTAGTACAGTGTTCAAGCTAAGTCGGGCTGTATAGATAATCTGGGTATAACTGTTAGGCCCAGAACATGACCATAGTCTTAGATTGTGACGTTGTATACTATGAAATGTTTAAAACTGGATTTGGCTCAGATTCACCGTTTCCCGAGCCTAGCCAAGTTGATTGTTTATACGTTTCGGGATTAGGTAAGATCACATAAACTTAAGTAAATATATTGATTGATAAAATGATTTAATTTATGAAAGAATTTTAACGTTTCGGTATCTGGTTTGATCGCAGGGTTCGTTTCGTTTTCACACGGGTTTGATTATACAAAACGTGCACAATCCACCCGAATTTTCCGGAATTTCTCGTAAAAAGTTCGTTTTTATCAATATCATTCGAAAATATGATATTTGACCACTTTTGACATTTTGACATACCAGTCAGTCCGTTAAACACAAAACTGCCGGTTTCGTTAAAACAATTATAATTTAAATCTTTGATTAATCATAACTAAATATGTACTTATATATAAATTATGTAAATTTTTGTAAAAATACATTAAAATATGGAAAATTTTATAAAAATATTTTCAGAAATTTATGATTATTTAATTATTTATAAAAATTCATTTAATAGGTTAAAATCGTGTAATAAATGGCATGTTTATATCAAACGACCTCCGAAAAATCCGATAATTTTTAAACATGGCCTCAATGTTATTACATAGCCCCTGCAAAATCTCCAAAACCTAACTCTTTTGAAAAAATGCCTTTTTGTGCGTTTTTCGGCTATTAAGATTCGGTTAAACCATAATAGCACAAACCATACTTAGGCATTTCCAATGACCCCCAAACTTTACCATTGATCTTACCATCATATATTAAACTCTAAAAACAAGTTTCATAATTTTTCAATATGTTTAGCTATTTTTCCCAAATAAACGCTCATAAACGGAAATAAATTCACCAAATATTCTCCGTTTATCGAAAAATTACCAAATTTGAACAGGGACTCATTTATATAATCCCTAATGTCCCTGAAAGTTTTCGCAAGCTAAAAATAAGCACGTCACAACCTAATACTAGACAGCCCTTAAACGAGTGTTACGGGTTTACCTTGTCGGTTTTCGATGAGTTTTGCTAGCTTAAACGACTCTCTGGGTCTCGGGTTGCAAACTCAGTGTATCTAAATATCATATAACATCAAACCAAGCATAAATCATCCATGTGACAGCCTTGATAATTAGGGTTTCGGTTTTGGGTTCAAACCGAACTTTCAAACCGTAAAAACATTGTATTCATGTTCTAATCCGCGTTTTTGACCAAAAAAGAATATGTTCCTGGTTTGTTAACATGTTTAACATCAAAACTTGATTTTACTTGATTTTTATGATTTTTTGGATGGTTAAACATGTTTAAAACTAATCAAGGATTAATTTTTCATGGTTAAACTATGTTAATCATGGTTAAAAATCAAGGAAAATCACTATTTACCTTAGGGTTTTGATGAAGCTTGATGAAGAAGAAAAGCAAAGGTAAGTTTTCTCTGGAAAATGGGGTACAAAATATCTCAAAATATTCTTTTATATAAAAGATACTAGAAGGGGGGTGGGCTGTCCCCTTTGCGGCCGCAAGCTTATAAGGGCCCATTGGGCTCCTTTTGGCCCAATGGTGCCTCGGTTTTCGTGCCACGCGTAAAAGTCGGTCCAAAATATAGTTCGGGTTCGTTTTTCCCAAGAAAACTAGTTCGAGTGCGAAAACCAGCGCGAAAACGAGTGTTTTTCAGCCTAGTTTTGTAAAATAAGAAAAACGTACTTACTCGTTGTAAAATTCCAAAATATTTTCACGGATTGCTTAGAACATGTCATATAAGTGTTTTATAAATCTTTTTTGGCTTAACGGATGCTACAATGCTAGTTTTGATATTAACGATTGCATTTAAGCTTATAGCGTATCGATAAACGAAACCTTTTTCGTTTAAAGAGTTTTAAACGTACTGGGGCCTAAATATCAATATGTTAGCCTCTATAACACATATATAACTCGTATATGACCCCTATGTATGCGGGCCATAATTAGTATCGGTCGGTTACTCGTTTAAGCACTACGAATTAACCGATTTATCGTTTACTTGTTACGTAATGAATATAGTATACCTTGTTTTGTCACGAATGTCACACTCTGCAATGTTTTCACAGGTTAAGGCATACATGGAGCTGCAAAACAAAACCAACCAGAGGATCCTACATGAAATTGAAGATCTCAAGAAAAGAAAGAGGCCAGCGGAGGATTAGACTCCCTTGATGCCTAGGGTGCTGGATTTCACTACTCCAGGATCCGTGGCTCAACATACTCAAGGATCCTCGATCCTTCAGCTAGGACCATCCATCCTTCAACCAGGGTCCGTGGGTCAACAAACTCAAGGATCCTCGTTCTTTTTTCCAGGATCATCTATCCTTTAACAAGGGTCCATGAGTCAGCAAACTCAAGGATCCTTGTTCCTTCAACAAGGATCATCCATCCTTCAACCAGGATCCTCTGGGTTGTATCCTCAAGGATCTTTCAGCTCCCAACCTCAAGGATCCTTCTGGCAGAATCAAGGATCCTCAAGAATTCACTATCAAAGGTCTTCTGTGGTCCATGAAGGGGACATCATCCCCATGCAGACCATTGCCTCTGGTGGACCTGCTACTGTAGCAGATGCCTCTTATCTTAACTACACTTCTGGGATGCCAACGTTCAACCAACCAAGAGGTAACGCCTATAATCACATATCCTCAGACACTAACCTTGGCTCTATGAATGATACAGGTATCAATCAGGCTATGACTAGGGAACTTTAGAAGCTTAAGGATATGATATCCAGCGTTCCAGGAGTGGTCCGTCCAATTCCTAAAATACCAGAAGGGAGCCACAAGTTGTCCAGATTTGCTCCACCGATATGCGATGCGGAGATCCCGAAACGCTTTCAAACCCCCAACATGAAGGTGTATGATGGGACCACTGATCTGGAAGAACACGTGGCTCAGTATAGGGAAAGGATGGAGATCAATCCAATTCCTGAAAGACTCAAGGAAGCTTGTCTAAGCAAGGGTTTCGGATCCACACTAACAGGATCTGCACTTAAATAGCTGCTAAGTCTTCCTCCTTATTCTTTTACATCCTTTTCACATTTAGTTAACTTGTTCAACAACTAATTTTCTTGTAGTAGGAAATTTGAGAAGTTAACTAGTGATTTATATAGAGTTGTCCAACCTTATGATGAATCCTTAAGGGATTTTGTTACAAGGTTTGGCAGGGAAGCCCTAGAAATACCTAATCTTGATATGGCTACGGCTGTTGAAGCATTCAAGATGGGACTTCAAAGGGGCTCCCCATTTTATGACGATCTTGTGATGACTCAGTGCAGGACCTTAGATGAAGTCAAGAACAGGGCGTTAAGATTCATCCGATTAGAAGACGATAAAAGGATCCAGGATCGGCTTGGGGGACAAACGAAACAAGAATCCCCCGACAAGAATAAAGGATCCTCATACAGGAAAAACAATTCGAAGCCGTACACCAAGTTCAACAATCAAACCGTATGAGTAGTCGAAGAAGGAGATGACGATGAAGACTATCCTTGCATCTCTGACTATTGTTTCTCTATGGACACTCATGGCTTGATCTGTTCCATGAAGGACCTAGGGAAAAAAGCAAGGTGGCCCCGAAAGAACGAGAAGACAACCGCGTTCAAGGACAAGTCTAAGTGGTGTGCTTTTCACGAAGATTTTGGCCACATGACAGACGAGTGCATCGGCTTAAGAAGGGAAATTGGATACCTCTTGAGCAAGGGTCACTTTAAAGAACTCTTGGGACGGAAGAAATCCAAGATCCTGGATCCTGAAGACCTTCCACAGAAAGCGACACCACCACCACAAGATGCTCATGTAATCAACTTCGTCGCCCGAGATTATGACATATTTCGAACCTGTTGTTCTGTAGAAGTAGAACCTGTGGAAGACTTCAAGTTGGACAATGAAAGAAGGCCACTCATCCACACTACTCGAATAACTGATCAGAGAGTCTTATTCGATTCAAGTATCCAGGATCCTCACTAGGATGAAATGGATGTGCGAATGGTCAATTTCATCTATGGAGGATCAGACATATGTGGAACTTCCTTTTCCGCAGCAAAGAAGCTCGCTAAAGAGATCAAGTTGGATAACGGAGACCGACCGATAGTATCTACCACTTTGACAACAGATAAAAGGATCTTCTTTGATGAGGAAGATAAACTAAACATCCAGGATCCTCACCATGACGGTTTGATTATTACTTTATTTATCGCTAACCATTATGTACGCAGGATCCTAGCTGACGGTGGGAGCTCGGTCAACATTATCCAGCATGATGTCCTCAAGAAGATGAATATACCGGATTCAGAGATCATTCCTAGAACATCAGTGCTAGTCGGTTTCAGCGGAGAAACCAAGAAGACATTGGGGGACATCAACCTCCTAATCTAAATTGAAGGGTTAAATTTATATAAAAAATTTTGTGTTATTGATAACCTTTCTTGTTGCAATGTTATTTTAGGCAGGCCCTGGCTGCATGGAATGAAGGCAGTGGCCTCAACTTACCACCAATGCATCAAATTACCTACTCTGTGGGGAGTTGTGAAGATAGTTAGTGATCAGGCAGAGGCCAAGAACTATTATTCTTCATCGATGAAGCCAACGACCAAGCAAACTATAGCATAGAAATTACAACAACATCATAGGGACGTGTTGGAAGCTCGGGAGAAAGACCTTAAAGAAGTATCTTTGGACCCCGAGGATCCAGAGATAAAGGTGTTCCTAGGATCCAGTATCACTAGCAAGATCGAGGAGAATCTCATATCCTTCTTAGGGCGAAGAAAATCTACCTTTGCGTTCAAGCACTCAGACATGACATGTATTTCAAAGGAGGTAATTAGTCATAAGTTAGGCCTTGATTTGTCAATTAAACCCGTCCATCAGAAGCGAAGAAAATTCGCTCCTGAGAGGAACTCGATCATAAAAGAAGAAGTTGAAAAACTTCTTAAGGCCGGTATGATCAGAGAGGTTCAGTATCCTCGATGGCTAGCTAATGTGGTTGTTGTTTCAAAAAAGAATGGAAAGTGGAGGGTGTGTGTCGATTTTACAGACTTAAACAAGGCATGCCCCAAGGATCCTTTCCCATTACCACATATAGACTCCATGGTGGATGCAACGGCAGGACATGAAATGCTTACCTTTATGGATGCTTCCTTTGGATTTCAACAAATTCAGATGGAACCATCTGATCAAGAGGATACAACATTTATGACTCCTACCGGTATATATTGTTATACTGCTATGCCGTTCGGACTAAGAAATGCAGGGGCAACATATCAAAGACGGGTGAATATGATGTTCAAGGATCAGTTAGGCAAAACCATGGAAGTCTACATAGATGACATGGTGGTGAAATCGAAGAAAGCTGAGGATCATCTCAGAGATCTCGAAGAAGCGTTCAACATCTTGGAACAATACAATATTAAACTGAATCCGTCAAAATGCTATTTTGGTGTTAATGCTGGAAAGTTTCTAGGGTACATGGTCACCAAAAGAGGGATTGAAGCAAACCCCGAGCAGATTGAAGCCATCATCAACTTTAAGTCTCCTGTAAATGCTAAGGATGTCCAAAGGCTCACGGGAAGAATAACCGCTCTCAACAGGTTCATCTCAAGATCCTTCGAGAAGTGCAAAGACTTCTATGACATTCTTAGAAAGAATAAGAAGGTCGAGTGGACGGAAAAGAATGAGACTGCACTCAAAGCCTTGAAGAATTACTTATCCTCAGCTCCAGCTCTGATGAAGCCTGTGGATGGAGAATCCTTATACCTGTACCTAGCTGTCTCAGGAAACGCTGTAAGTGCTGTCCTTGTGAAGGATCATGAAGGTGAACAACATCCCGTTCATTATGTAAGTAAAAGTCTATTAGATCCAGAAGCCAGGTATTCTCATTTAGAAAAATTAATTCTTGCACTTATTATGGCTTCTACTAAATTGAGACATTACTTTGAAACACATACTATTATATTGAGAACTAACTATCCTGTTAAGAATGTTCTTAGAAAGCCAGAATTGTCAGGAAGGATGGCCAAGTGGGCTATGAAATTGAGTTCATATGATATTCAGTATGAGCCTAGAACAACCATCAAGTCACAAGCACTCGCAGACTATGTGGCTGATTTGAGTAGCGACATGCAGAAAGAAGTTGACTTGGAGGTCCAACAATTAGAAGAGACTAAGGATCCTTGGATACTCTTCACCGATGGAGCCTCCAATGTAAGAGAAACAGGACTAGGTATCCTACTGAAATCGCCACAGGGGGACATATTACCCCAGTCTATAGCCTGTGAGTTTCAAGCAACGAATAACGAGGCAGAGTATGAAGCTTTGATCGTAGGTTTGAAATTAGCTAATTTCATGAGGATCAGGTATCTTTAAGTATATATAGATTCATTATTGATTGCTAACCACTATAATGGCTCATATGCTGTTAAAGGTGAAAAACTAATCAAATATCTAGATGTTGTGAAGGAATTAGCAAAATCCTTCGAATTGTTTAGTATTATATAGGTACCAAGGGAAGAAAATGCCGGGGAAGATGCTTTGGTAAATTTAGCCTCATCTCTGAAAATTCTAGAAGACATGAAGATTCCAATCATTCATGTTCTCTCACCAGCAATAGGAGAACAAGAAGTTGGGGAGATAACAACAGGCAAAAAAATCTTACTTTGGGATCCATCATCCTCAAACAACCAAGGATCCCGGATCCTCCCAATCAAAAAATACATTCAAGATGGAGAAATTCCAGTTACGGAGAATCCGAAGTCTTTCAAACTCAAGGTATCACAATACATTTTATTATATAATGTGCTGTATAGGAAATCTCTTGTAGGTCCATACTTGAGGTGCATCGAGGATCCTGAAATTCAAGAGGTGCTCAAAGATTTTCACGAAGGTGATTGTGGTAATCACACTGGAGGTAGAGCTCGGTTTTCTAGGAATAAAAGAACATGATACTTCTGGCCAACAATGAAGAGAGATGCCATGGAATACTCAAAGAAATGTGATGCTTGTCAAAGGCATGCAAACATCCTACATCAACCAGCAGAACCTATGTATCCTATATCCTCATCATGACCTTTCATGAAGTGGGGCATGGATATTGTGGGTAAACTACCTAAGGCACCAGGAGGAAAAGTATTCATGCTTGCAATGATTGATTACTTTTCAAATTGGATTGAAGCAGAAGCATTCGTGCAAGTCCGAGAAAGGGAAGTTATATCTTTTATTAAAAGAAATATTATAACTAGATTTGGTATCCCTTTTGAAATTGTTTGTGACAATGGTTCCCAGTTTATCAGGAAAAGAACCACTAACTTTTGTGACACTTGGGGCATCAAGATAATCACTTCTACACCTGTTCATCCTCAAGCTAATGGTCAAGCAGAGTCAAGCAACAAGATTATCATCAACAACTTGAAGAAGATGCTAGGATCCAAGAAAGGCAAGTGGGCTGAGGAACTTCCTTATGTTCTTTGGGCTGATAGAACAACACCAAAGAATGCAACAGGTCAAACACCGTTCTCATTGGTGTTTGGATCAGAAGCTGTAATCCCTACAGAAATGGTGGTTGCTACTGCAAGAACAGGCATCCGTGATCCTGAGGCCAATAATGAAATCCTTCTCCAAGATCTAGATACCGTTGATGAGCTCAGAGACCTAGCTAAGATCAGAATGACATCATATCAACAAAGGGTAGCTGGGACATACAACAAAAATATAAGGATCAGAAGATTTCAAGAAGGAGATCTAGTCTTGAGGAAAGCCTTCCAAAACACAACTAATCCAGCAGATGGAAAGTTAGCACCCAAATGGGAAGGCCCCTACTTGATCGAGTCAGAAGCTGGAAAGGGGGCATATCACTTGCTAACTACGGAAGGCAACAGGTTACCCAGAGCATGGAATGCTATCCATCTCAAGAAGTATTTTTTCTAGTCAGGATCTAGTATCCTTCGAAAATCAAGCATCCATCTAGGATCAAGGATCTTAAAATTGGTAATATCTATCTGATCACTTATTCATTTCATATTCTTGTTATTTTAAGGATAATGTATTCTTAACATTTATCTTTTCCAAGTTTCTAAGTAACAATGCAGATTTCAATAAGAGGTTCAATGTCTAAGAGGTTGGCCACCTCTCCCTCACGCTTAAGGTACATTGCTATTTTCTTTGGCCTGGCCCACGATTGGATATGACCCCCGATGGTCATATCCACCAAGGTTTAAAGGTTTTACCTTTCTTATAAATTAGAGTTTATACACTCTCGCCTGGAGCGTACGCTATCCAACGTATAGTCCAGGGCAGCGGGACCAGTACACGCTTAGTGGCTGACAATTTCATTGCTTTCGGCTATATGGAGGATCCTACGATTTATGGTAGACGTTCCATACCACCGTGTTATAACGTTTTCACGTTATCTCAAGACAAAGGTTTCTAACATTTTCATGTTAGCTAATGTTTTGGCGTTTTCACGTCACTCATGTTTGGGCTAAATCCTGGTTTGGGCGAGTCCCCAGTTGACATCCGTATCCTTGGGCCAGTCCCCAGTTTGGGCTTATCCCCAGTTCACGGGCTTGTCCCCAGATTACACGAGCTTTTCCCCAGTTGCACGGGCTTGTCCCTAGTTTATTTTTTGGGCTTGTCCCCAGTTTATTGGGTTTAATCCCAGATAATATCATAAGTTATTTGTATCAGGTATTCTAAGTTCAAGTATAAAGATCACCGAAGGATCAATACTTATGGATTCAACATCCTTAAATTCAGTTTTATAAGAATTGCAAAAGGATCAATACTTATGGTAAGTTAGGTCTAACCAGACCTTACGGTATGATTTCTGTTTATCGGTTTACACTTATTTGATTTCGGTTTATATCTTCATAGATATAAGAATTCATTATTCTCAATCTATTTTTATAAGGATTTAAGATCCTGGTTTATTTTTGCAAGGATATTTTATCCTAAAAGCTTTTTACTAAAGAATATTTCTCAAAACTTTCAACAAGTCTAAAGCTATATCAGACAAACTTTCAAAATAACAGACAATCAACAGATAGTTAAAAGATACTATTTATTAAACTTACTTGCAATTACCAAAAATCTTAACCCAGATTTCACTATTTATAAAAATGGATCATCCACCCAGGTTAAACAGGTGTTACTAGTTGTTCATGATTTGCAGGGAAAAGGATATACAACCGGAAGGGAAGTTCTCAACGAAACTCCATGGATATATGACAATTATATCCAGCTTGTCAAATCTCATATGTTTTTGAAGAAAGTTTGAATTCAAAGGCAAAATGATAGCTGTGATCTTATCAAAACCGCCATTTTGGGGGCAATTGTTAGTGCACAGAAATTTGACACTGTGGATATGTTATCCTGGCATATGTTTTTGATCAGTTATCCTTAGCGTGTGTTCCAGATCCCGTTAGGATCAAGGATCCACAATACTTATTATTTATTAATGGTTGTTCTCATGTGTAGTCTTATATTTAGCAGGTATAACGGTTAGAAGACTCAGTCTATCCACTAACTTGCAGTCAAGAAGATATTGACGTGTCTGGATCAATTATCCTTTTGAAGAGTTCCAGAGCTATGTCAGGATCATGGATCCTCGGTATTTGGTGCTATTAACTGTTGTTTCTTATATGAAGGTTGATATTTATCAAGTGTAACGGCTCCAAGACCTGGTCTACCCCCTATTTCGCAGCCTGAGTGATGGAGAACGTGGTCAAAATGGCAGTTACGATTATATTGAAGGAAATTGCGAATTTTTAGGGATTATTAGTTAATATTCTTTATTATTCATAACTCCATAGAGTTATTACCTTTTATGTATAAATAGAGGTTATGATCAGCTAGGAAACACATCCCAATACACCCAATACACTCTACTCTCTACGAACACAACAATACACACACACTTAGAAAATATTGTATTACTGATCATAATCTCCAACCTTGTATCCTCATTTTTCATATTAATAAACTTGACGGTGATAGTTTTCACCGTCCGAGGGTTTTTTGTGCCGGAGATTATTATAATCACATACCATCCGACCAAATATTACATTGTTAATCCTTGACCGAAGCAATTCGACCAAAGATTACCTTGCTAGTTTTTGACCGAAGTAAGATTATCATAATCAAGGGTTTTTTCCCTCGTGATCAAATCACGGTGTTCTTAATTATTTCGTTCATACAATCGTTGTTAATACCAATTCGCTAGACCTCACAATAACAGATTTGGATACATTATCCTTGAGTGATTTTTGTCTAAAACAAAGGGCACATAAATATGGGTAGATCTATCGGGGTGACGCCCCCATTTCCAATCGCGCTGGGTTAAAAATGGGAATATTTTGAGTATGGTATGTATCGAGTTATCAATTTTGATAGTCAAACACATGTTGTATTCCTTGCTAGTCTACAACAGTTCGATTTATTTAAAAGATAAAATGCTTCATTTTATGGTAAGTTGATTGTTGAGAATTTTTGAAATATATTATTACCATGTTAAAAGAACGGTAGGAAGGGCCACCACCGTTGCTTATGGTAATGGATTATGATAAAAGAATGGTTGTGGAACCATGGTATAGAAAGAATTGATATGAATTCGTTTACATTATTCTGTTACTCGATAAATTGGTATAATGTTGCTCGTTTTGACTTTTATAATGACTAGTATTGAAATTTCGATTGCCTTACTTTCATTACATCATATATGTATATATATATATATGTATTACAATAAAGAGAACTCACCAACATTCGTGTTGACGTTTATTTTTAATATGGTTTTCAGGTAAGTGATGGTTTCGAGGTGACGAGGAAAAGGGAGCGGTTGGTTTGTTTGAGTAAAGTAGAAACCGGGATTTTAATAAACCGTACGGTAGTATGTGTATAACTCTAATAATGTAATGAATATTTTATTAAATAAAAGTTAACCTTTTATTATTAAATATTCTTGTTCTATTATTATTGGGTATCGGAATCTGTCGCGACCCGTACGATTTAAGTTAAAGTCATCCGCTGTCTTAATTAAGATTTTCGGGGTGTGAAAGATGTTGGTATTAGAACCAATAGTTATAAAGATTTAGAAAATATAAGATTTTCTAAACTATAACCGTATATTAAACACACGCTCTTTTTCCGTCTCGTGAAGCTGATAGGTAAAGAATATATTATTAAGTAATTGCTACTAACTTGGTTTAATATGATTTTCAGATGCCGCCACCTCATGTTATCGTGACTGACTCCCAGACCGGTGATGACAGGGCACCAATGTCCCTGATCGAGTTTTGACCCGTGGTTTCTTCGGGTTACCTAGGTTCGAATTCGAGGAATACACCCCTTAGGGTGTATTCCCGAAAACGAACTCGAGCTAACCGTGAAGCAAACACCTCTGCATTGATCCCCCTTGACTGAGGCCCCACCACCATCACCACCTCCCTCACAGTAGCCGGTTGTCGTGCAAGATCCCACATACGGTGCTCGCATTACTTCCCTCGAAGGAAGGGTAGCGGCTTACGAGATCATCATCCATGATCTCGTGAACCATGTCATGGCGGTTGAACACAAGCATGGCGATGACGATCATTCGTACAACACCTTGTGCCATTACGTGTTCGCCATCGAGAATCGTAGGATGTTCACCTCGTAGGGTTGGAGGCTTAGAGTCTCAGAATGAAGTGATTGGACCTTGTTTGCACTACTTGATGGACCTACATTAGATTGGGGTCACAAGTAGTATTTGTAGTTGATTAGGATGTTATGTAACTAACTTTGAATTTGTTGTCTTTTGGGTACTTGGATGGTGGGTGATAACTATAAGGTGTAGTATGTATTGCACCTAATTTTGTCTAATCATATTTTGGTAGTAATAGAAATCCCCCCTTGTATGGTTATTTAGATTATGAATTATGTTATATTAGTCATTCAAGTTAAGAAAACGTTTTCTAAAACTAACAAATTATATTTTTCTAAAAGAAATGATGGCGCATAAAACAAGGAGAACTACTTCCAATAAAGCATCCAGATTATCATCTTCTCAAGAAGAACTAGCTCAATTCATCGCCCAACATGTAAACACGACACTCAATTAACGAGATGCTAGCCGCAATCCAATCCAAACCACCCGAAACACCACTAATAATGAAACCGGAGAAACTCTTAGAACCGAAACTCTAAACGAAAATCTCTCAGGTAGCACGGTACATTGGCGCTCATACAAAACTTTTCAAGGTTGTGGCCCGAAAGAATTTACCGGAGCCGAAGGACCTTTAGAAATTATCCGATGGATCAAGAAAATGGAATCCGTCATGAAAATCAGTGATTACACCCATCTTGAAAGAATAAAATATGGGGTATGTTCATTTCGTGATGAGGCACTCGATTGATGGAACTCCATAATCTGAAATTTAGGAGAAGACACTCTTACCGTCTAACCTAGGAAGAATTAAAAGAGATGTTGTTGAAAGAATACTGTCCCCGAAATGAACTACAGAAAATCAAATATGACTTCTGGCAGTTAAATATGAAAGGTGCCGACATCGGAGGATATACCTCACAATTCAACGCATTGGCACGACTGGTACCCCGACTGGTTACGCCTGAATATGCACGAATAGAGAGTACATATGGGGCTTAGCTCCCGAAGTCCGAGGAATGGTCACCTCATATAAACCATCCACTATCCAGTCAGCCAGAGAACTGGAAAAATCCTTGACTGATAATGCAGTTCGCATGGGACTACTGAAAGACACTAGAAAGAAAGAGGTCACCTTAGAACCCGAACAAAATCCAACCAGTGTGAATCAGAAACCCGATGAAGTCAAGTAGAAGTGGAATGGGAACCCTGGAGGACAGTTTAAGAGGAATTTTGGAGCTAGAAGGATGTTTGCTGCTAATGCGAGAGGACCCGGAGAAAGCTTTGGTCAGACGCCCTCGTCTAACAGGTGTGGGAAAAGTCATATTGGTGATTGTTGGAGATGCAATCAGTGCAACCAGTTTGGGCACGTAACTCGCAACTGTTACGCCAAGATCATACCATCCGGTTCCGAAAACCAAAACCCGGGATGTTTCGAATGCGATATTATAGGGCATTATAGGAAGGATTGTCTTAAATTCAAAGGTAAAAACACCAAGGGCATGGCATTCGAGATGAATGCGAAAAAGGCCCGAAAAGTTTCATCTGTGGTCACCTGTACGTTTCTCGTCAATAATCACTACGCTTATGTACTTTTTGATACCAGAGCTGACTTAAGCTTCTTCTCCAAACAATTCGAACCCTTGTTAGGAATAGAAGCCAGTAAGTTAGACACCAAATTTTCTATCGAATTAGCTAATGGAAAGTTAATAGAAACTAGTGAAGTTGTACGTAACTGTAATATTATATTAACTAACCGTAAGTTCAATATCGATCTCTTACTCGTCAAATTAGGCGGTTTTGATATAGTCGTGGGAATGGATTGGCTATCCAAAAATGGAGCTGAGATAATATGCTCAGAAAAGCTAGTTCGTTTACCAATCTAAAATGGTGAAACTCTGATCATCCAAGGCGATCAATGTAATCCCGAGCTAAAACTCTCCAGTATCACAAAAACATGTAAGATGTTACGCAAAGGATATTCGGCATTCCTCGTTAATGTAGTTGACACAAAAGCCAAAGAGCAGAAAATATACAATATTCCTGTAGTCCGAGATTTTCCATAAGTTTTCCCTAAAGATTTGTCTGGATTACCTCCTCAATGATAGGTTGAATTCAGAATCGATCTGGTTCAGGATGCAGCTTTGATAGCTCGATCTCCGTACAGATTAGCACCATCAGAAATGCAGGAGCTATCCAATTAACTTCAGGAATTATTTGATAAAGGATTCATAAGACCATGTTTTTCACCTTGGGGAGCTCCATTCTTATTTGTGAAAAATAAAGATGAATATTTTCGAATGTGTATCGATTACCGAGAACTGAACAAACTCACAATTAAGAATCGGCACCCACTAAGAGGATTGATGATTTGTTTGACTAATTAAAAGGATGTAGCTATTACTCAAATATTGATTTGCGATCCAGATACCATCAATTGCGTGTTGTAGAAGAAGATGTTTATAAAACTGCTTTCAGAACTCGAATGGCCATTATGAATTTTTGGTCATGCCGTTTGGTCTAACAAATGCACACGCTGTATTCATGGATCTTATGAACAGAGTTTGTAAGCCATACTTGGATAAATTCGTGATAGTATTCATCGATGACATACTTATTTATTCATGAACCAAGGAAGAGCATGAGCAACACTTGAAATTAATTTTAGAGTTGCTGAAGAAAGAAAAATTATATGCCAGATTCTCTAAATGTGACTTATGGCTTCGAGAAGTCCATTTTCTAGGGCATGTAATTAATAAAAACGGTATTCATTTTGAACCCACAAAAATTGAAGCAATTAAGAATTGGGAGACACCAAGGTCACCTACTGAAGTGCGATAATTTTTAGGATTGGCTGGTTATTACCATAGATTCATTGAAAAATGTTTTTCCATAGCTCAACCCTTAACCAGTTAACCCAAACAAGAAGTACGATTGGACGGAGAAGCATGAAGAAACATTCCAGTTACTCAAGCGGAAGTTGTGTAGTGCACCAATCCTGTCCCTTCTAGAAGGAACAGACGGATTTGTAGTTTATAGTGATGCTTCACAATTAGGACTCGGATGCGTGCTTATGCAACGAGATAAAGTGACAGCCTATGCATCACGACAACTCAAAGTGAGTGAAAAGAACTACCCAACCCATTACCTGAAGTTAGTTTTTGAGGTATTAGCTCTCAAAATCTGTAGACATTACCTTTATGGCACCAAGTGCACAATCTTCACAGATCTCAAAAGTCTCCAACATATATTTAATCAAAAATCTTGATATGAGACAAAGATGGTGGGTAGAACTACTCAACGACTACGACTGCGACATTCGCTACCACCACGGTAAAGCAAATGTTGTTGCTGATACCTTGAGTAGAAAAGAAAGAGAAAAACCAGTTCGTGTCCGTGCATTAGGACTGAAAATTCTGACGAGTCTTACCACTCGAATCCGTGATGCACAAAAAGAAGCTTTGAAACCTCAGAACAAAAGAACCGAGAGATTGCGAGGTCTTGAGTGTGAATTCATAGCAAAATCTGATGGTACACTATACTTGATCGATCGAGTTTGGGTACCACGTTATGGAAATTTGCGAAGACTAGTAACGGATGAGGAACATAAATCCAATTACTTAATTCACCCAGGATTAACCAAAATGTACAAAGATCTCCAAGAATTCTATTGGTGGCCAAATATGAGAGGAGACATAGTAGTTTATGTCAGCAAGTGTTTGACATGTTCAAAGGTGAAAGCTGAACACCAGAAGCCATCTAGACTGTTACAGTAGCCTGAGAACCCACAATGGAAATGGGAAAACATTACTATGGATTTTGTGACCAAATTGCCAACTACCCCCAATAACCACGATTCCATTTGGGTTATTGTAGATCGATTGACAAAATCCGCTCATTTCATTCCCATCCATGAGAAGGATATCCTAGAGAAGTTAACTCGACTATATCTGAAAGAGATTGTAGCTAAACATGGTGTACCTGTTTCAGTCATATCTGATAGAGACGGTTGTTTCATTTCTCGATTTTGGCAATCCTTACATGAATCCTTAGGCACACGATTGGACATGAGCACCACTTATCATCCTCAAACCGATGGTCAAAGAGAAAGAACCATTCAAACGTTGGAAGATATGTTACGAGCCTGTGTTCACGATTTCAGCAAAAATTGGGATACTCATTTACCGTTAGCTGAATTTTCTTATAATAACAGCTACCACTCCAGTATTAATCCAACACCATTTAAAGCTTTATACGGGAGAAAATGTCGATCCCCTCATTGTTGGGCCGAGGTTTGAGATAAACAACTAACAGGACCTGAAATTGTTCAGGAGACCACCGACACGGTCTTCCATATCAAAGACAGGTTAAAAGCTGCAGTAGACCGGCAAAAGAGTTATGCTGACAATCGTAGAAAACCATTGGAATTCCAAGTAGGAGATAAAGTACTCAAAATTATCACCCCGTAAAGGAGTGATCACATTCGGAAAAAGAGGAAAATTGAGTCCTCGATACGTTGGACCATTCAAAGTCACCGATCGAATTGGTCAAGTAGCATATCGACTCGAATTACCTTCAGAGCTGAACGGAATACACGACGTGTTCCATGTATCAAATCCGAAGAAATGCTTATCCGATGAATCTCTGATCGTCCCTCTTGAGGATATTCGAGTTGACGATAAGCTTCGATTCGTCAAGGAACCTGTAGAAGTCATGGGCTGGAAAACACAAAAGCTTAGACGAAATAGAATCAAGCTAGTAAAAGTTCGTTGGAATTCAAGGTTAGGTCCCGATTTCACCTAGGAACGACAAGACCAAATGAAATAAAAATATCCACACCTATTTCTAGTAAAGTCTGAAGCTAGTGACACTTCCTGAATTTCTGGACGAAATTTCTTAAAGGAAGGGAGAATGTAACACTCTGCAAAAATTATCGTTAATGTAATCATGATTATCAATATAATATCATTTTATTAATAAAATCTTCCTTTATTAAGATTCTATATCTCGTAAAGTCAACAAAAAGTCCAAATTTCGTCTTATAATGACCATGATGTGTAAAAACCTTGGCAATAAGAAAACAAAAAATAAACGGTGAAAACAATACCCAACACACCCCATGGTGAATCAAGATACGGTCACGTTAACCAAAACACACCCTATGCCATCAAGAGCAATAGATAAAGAAAAAATAGAAGGTTTCAAAGAAAAACACGGCTATGCCTTCCCAAGACACGGCCATGGCTTCATGTACAAGAAAAAAAGGAAAAAAACTAATGGAATTTTGTTTATTGTGGAACTCAACATGACCGTGCCTTTCTTAGCACGCCCGTGTTAACTCATAGCTGTACGATCTGACAACGAACAACACATGATGCAGGACAAAAATGAAGACATTCCCTTACCCAACTCAACACGGCCGTTCCTTGAGGGTCTGTCCAGCCTATAAATAGAATGATTATCTTCTACATTTAATACACCTTGGAGAAACATATAATACACACTCACTTCTCTCCAACCACCTATTTTCACCACTATTAATAAGGGAATTAATCTCATCCATCCAACCCTTAAAGATTAAGCAGATTAAGCTTTTGGGAGAATTCATTAGCATCAAATATTAGTCATCCAAATTGGTTAGATTGTTTCAATTTGATCATGTTTGTATCTATTAATTTGATATTTATCATTATGCTTATTAGTATCTAAACTTCCAAAGTATCATCTTGGTTTATAACGAATCTTAATTGAAGTTTAATAATGATAGTAAAACATGTGATTGGTTTTTAATAATTAATGGTTATGTTGAAATTATCACTTGATGATGAATGCTAAAATACTCTTAAAAGATACCCCAAGTGCTAAGCTTGACGACATGCCGATAAATTGCTAGTCTTGATGAAACTTAAAATAGACACCAAGACCCCTAACTTGATGATAAGTCGAGAAATTCTTTTTCTTGTGAGGACTTGGTTGATAAATTAAGAATCCTTATAACGAACCTCAATACTGAGCTTGAAAGTAATCCGGGGAACTGCCACTTTTGTGAGTTTTAGGGAATAACTTATGAATCTTGAATAGAGCCACAAAGATTCTGAGCTTTATAATAAGTCAAGAAATCGCCATTTTTGTAAGGTTTGGTTGGGAAATAACGTGAATCCTAATATTAACATCGACCAAATGGAATATTAGTAGTGATTGACCATTTTAAAATGAGAAGTATCAACAATGTTGCGACAACGGATTGTTGATGATCATCCGCTACAGTCGGTTAATTACTTGTTAAGTGAGTTTTCAACGTAATCTATTCTAAGAAACTCTTCAGTGGTTATTACATGTGGTCTACAATTGTTCAACAGTTGTGTGGGTTAATACTTGTTAATTCAAGACTAATCCTTTATAACTTAACCAATCTTAATTGGTGTTTTATGTGTAATACAAAGGTTATTCTTACTAAAATATCCATAACAATTCACATAGTAATTTAAGAGATTGTGTCACACCCTCAAAATCCACTAACGGAGTTTTAACCTCAGAGGGTGTGAACTAACAGGATCAGAATCATTAGTTATAATCAAACCATTAAAACGTTTAAATGAAAATAAGTGCGGAAGCGTAAAACCATAGAAGCCAATGTTACGTCACGCAGGACGACTTAAAACCCAATGATAACAGTTTAAAATAAGTTTGCGTAATTAAAAGTGTTTCAAGCAATGCATGATCCAAACCCGCGCCTGCCTCGGCTACCTGAGAATAACATACTAAAAGTGTCAACACAAGGTTGGTGAGTTCACAGTTTATATAAAATAAAGCGTTTAGCGTTTGCGTTCAGCGTTTTGCGTTACAGCGTTTTGCGTTACAGCGTTTTGCGTTACCAGATAGTGTTATGTCAATTATATATCTATAGGTAGCTAGCCTATAAAACAAGTATCACTAAGTGTTCGACACCAAAGCTGACTGTTTATCGTTTGCCTTGCCACCAGGTCATCCAGACCATGGTATGTGTTTAGCCAAGATTACACCCACTCGACCTCCAGTCGAGTTTAGCGTTGGGTGGGGTTTGTCAAACCCAGTAGTACTACTCAACAATGACTCGCTATTATCCAATATTAAACGGTTCGATGTGAATGAAGGACTTTAGTTAACGCGTTTGCCACTTAGTCTTTACAAGTGATATATAATCTATATTAACAAAATCTTAAATGCGTTTCGGAGTATGTTATCTCCCCCAAGTGAAAAGCGTTTAAAAAGTTTAAAAGGGGAAAGTGAAACTCACAGTTTGCGAAATATTCCCAAAATAATTCACCAAGATGCGCGTCACAGAAAAACTCTCTCTAGCGTTCTAAAACAATAAAGAGATTTTTCTAAGTGTCGGAATATTATCGAGTCTCTAGACCCGGCACATAATTCCTATGCACACAGTATGTTTCGTGTTTCGTTTGTGAATTGTGTGTGACTTTAACAAATGTATTTGTGATACGTTACACGTGTAAGCAATTATTTACGTGTCATGTATTCATAAAGTACATCACTAGCAATTACTCCCCGTAAGGGCAGTTTGGTCAACACATAACAATTAACTAGCCATCATTCCACATGAGGGCAATTTGGTCAAATCATGATAATCAATTAGCAATTATTCCCCACAAGGGTAATTTGGTCAAAACATAACAATTATATAGCAAGTATCATGTTTCATGCATTTTCACAAAACTCATCAGCTAGTTTCACCGAGACAGAAATCCTACTTGAAAGATTGTGCTATTCCACCGATCATAGCATCTCAATTAATTTACCAAAAATCATCACAAAAGCATATATGTCTTAGGTTTCCAGAAAATATTTTATTATATTTTTATTCCACATAGGTTTCTCACAATCATCAAATCATTACAGCAAACTCATAACAGTCAAATTCATGCGCAACAGAATGTTATTTGAAATTCCTGTTAAACGAAAAATCCAATAAATGCGAGACCACTTGGGTTAGATTCCTAACTCAATGGGTCAACTTCCAGAAGTGGAACTAACCCAATTGGTCTCGTAGTTCATGAGATATAATATTTACAAAACAACCTAACAGCAGGTCTAACAGCTCAGCTTTGCACAACGTTTTTGTAAAATCATAAAAGTTAACCTTTACTTGTCCAAAAATTACAAGTTTATATTCTTTAGAAACTAAACTCAACCTAGTTTTCTGTAGTATCAACAATCTCAACCAATTTTCAAATTTACACCTCGTTACAGTCAATTAAACATCAATAACACAATCTGTCCAGAAACTGTTTGCATCCAAACTCAACATATTAACTATCTATGGACCATCATGCATTCATATAACACTCTAGACTCCATAAACACTATCCATGCACATCAATTACACATTACATACATGATTAGGGTTTTTGTTTGAACTCAAATCAAAGACACAAGCAATTAACATGTAACAATATCCATTCTAGTTATCATATCATCATCAAAACAACAACAATCATATAAACTACATACATACATAAAATCGGCCCTTTGGGTTTTCAATTAACCCATTAAGCATCAAAATTAAGTATAAAGGATGCATAGGATAGTCGTTTATACCTTCCTAGCACCTTAATCTTCGATCAAAGACTTGAGAACTTGATTGTATGTGTGTATATAGGTGGCGGCAACCATGAGGGGGGGGGGGGGGAAGGAATTCCGATCGGGGTAGGAGAAAAGAAAAGAAAAAAAAAGTGAGTTAGGGTTTATTATTATTATTATTTTTAATAATACTATGTTTCACTTTGGCCCCTCCACTTCTAAGTATTACTTATCTAGCTTAAACTAACTTGTTTACATATTGAGTTAGTGTTTATAACGATGTTATCACACAACACATAAGTCTAACACATAATTATCACATAATTACTGTTTTGACGTTTTTTTGTTTATTCACCAATCGTTTGCGTCAACTCGTTTGGGTTTCGGTGCAATTCCCGAAAGACTACACATGTAGTAAGTGTTAAGCGTCATTTAAACCCTAGTTTAAATGTAATGAGGTGTGTGTTATAGATTCAATGATCTTAAATTTGAATTGACGGAGTTGAGTTAACGGAGTTAACCTGAAATTGACGATTGTCACTTCATTCCCATGTTAAAGAATTTTCGTCCCGAAAATTTGAGTCAAGTCGTGATGAGTGTCTGAAAAAGTAAGAAAAATTTTCAGTTTGTCATATCATCCCTTAGTAGAAAGAAATTTCGTCCCGAAATTTAATTCATACCTCCGGTGATTTCTGACGGTTTGCCGGGTTTCGCGGTTTTCTGTGTTTGGTTAGCCCTTCAAAAAGGTGAGGATACTTTTTCATCATTTGATCCTCGCGTTCCCACGTGAACTCCGGTCCACGTCTCGAGTTCCAAAGAACCTTAACGATTGGAATTTTGCTGTGCTTGAGCGTCTTGGTTTCCCAATCCAAAACCTCGACTGGTTCCTCAATGAAACGTAATTGTTCATCAAGTTGTAGTTCATCCAAAGGGACTACTTGGGTTTAATCGGATAAGCATTTCTTCAAATTGGATACGTGGAATACATTGTGTACGCCACTGAGTTCCGTTGGTAGGTCCAGTCGGTACGCCACCGGACCAATGCGCTCAGTTATCCGGTAGGGACCAACATATCGTGGGTTGAGTTTGTTTCGCTTACCAAAGCGAACCACACCTTTCCAAGGTGAGACTTTAAGTAACACTTGGTCATTCACTTGAAATTCGAGAGGCTTTCGGCGCTTGTCGGCGTAACTCTTTTGGCGATCTCGTGCTGCTGCCATGCGATTTCGGATTTGTATAATCTTTTCCGAAGTTTCGAGTACCAGTTCTGGACCAGTGATTTGGCTGTCACCCACCTCTGCCCAGCAGAGTGGTGATCGACACTTCCGTCCGTACAGCGCTTCAAACAGCGCTGCTTTAATACTTGCGTGGTAGCTGTTATTATATAAAAACTCTACCAAAGGTAAGTGAGGTTCCCAACTTTTTCCGAAATCCAATACGCATGCACGCAACATATCCTCCAGGGTCTGAATAGTTCGTTCACTTTGCCCATCCGTCTGAGGATAGTATGCTGTGCTCATATCAAGACGGGTGCCTAGTGCGCTTTGCAGCGACTTCCAAAAGTGCGAAGTGAAACGAGAATCTCGATCAGAAATGATTGAGACAGGCACTCCGTGCCTAGACACCACTTCTTTCATGTAAACACGAGTCAGTCTTTCCATTTTGTCCGATTCCTTAATCGCTAAGAAGTTTGCAGACTTAGTCAACCGGTCAACGATCACCCAGATGGTATCGCATCCCGTCGGTGTCTTAGGTAAACCCGTAATAAAATCAATTGAGATGTGTTCCCATTTCCACATTGGGAGTTCCAATTTGTTGCAGTAGACCAGATGGTTTCTGGTATTCTACTTTGACTCGGGCGCAAGTCAAGCATTTTCTCACGTAGGTGGCAATGTCGGCTTTCATGTTCGGCCACCAGTAAAGTGCCTTTAAGTCATGGTACATTTTATCTGAGCCAGGGTGGATAGAATATCGGGACTTGTGTGCCTCGTCCATTACCAGAGTTCTCAACTCTCCGAACCGTGGAACCCAAATCCGGTTCTCAAAATATCGGACCCCGTCCGATCTTGTTTCAAGTTGCTTGTTCATGCCCCGCATGAGTTCCGATGGAAGATTATCATCTTTCAAAGCTTCGTGTTGCGCCTCGCGAATCTGGTCAGGTAAGTTGGCATGATTCGTGAGTTGCAATGCTCGCACTCGTCTGGGTTTATCTGTTTCTTTTCTGCTGAGGGCGTCGGCCACTACATTGGCCTTGCCAGGGTGATACTTGATGGCACAATCATAATCCTTAAGCAACTCGACCCAACGACGCTGTTGCATGTTCAGCTCCTTCTGATCGTAGATATGCTGGAGACTCTTGCGGTCGGTGTAAATGGTAAACTTGGTACCGTACAAGTAATGCCTCCATATCTTAAGGGCAAACACCACAGCTCCAAGTTCCAAATCATGGGTCGTGTAGTTTTTCTCGTGAACCCGTAGTTGTCGAGAGGCATAAGCTATAACCTTCTCGAGTTGCATCAGCACACAACCGAGACCTTGTATCGATGCGTCACAGTGTACCTCAAAATTTTTCGTTCCCTCGGGGAGGGCTAGAATAGGGGCGCTACAGAGTTTGGTTTTCAACAGTTGAAAAGCGGATTCTTGCGCGTCACCCCAATTGTACTTAGTGCCTTTGTGAGTCAAAGCGGTGAGGGGTTGAGCAATCTTTGAAAATCCCTCGATGAAACGTCGGTAGCAGTCGGCCAGTCCTAGGAATTGCCGCACCTCATTCGGAGTCTTAGGTGCTTCCCAGTTTTTGATGGCCTCTACCTTACCGGGATCGACATGGATACCATTCTCGTTGATCACATGTCCTAAAAAGTGAACCTCGCGAAGCCAAAACTCACATTTCGAGAGTTTAGCATACAGTTGTTCCTTCTTCAATAATTCCAGAATTACCCTTAAGTGTTCTTCATGGTCAGCTTCGTTCTTGGAGTAGACGAGAATATCATCAATGAAAACAATCACAAACTTGTCGAGGTACTCCTTGCATACTCGATTCATGAGATCCATAAATACGGCTGGTGCGTTGGTTAGTCCAAAAGGCATAACCGAAAACTCTAAGTGACCATACCGTGTTCTGAAAGCCGTCTTTGAGATATCTTCTTCGTGCACTCTAAGCTGATGGTAACCAGATCGCAGATCGATCTTCGAGTAATAACTCGATCCTTGAAGCTGGTCAAACAGATCATCAATTCGGGGTAAAGGATAACGGTTCTTGACCGTCACCTTGTTCAACTCCGGGTAGTCGATACACATGCGGAAAGTCCCGTCCTTCTTTCGGACAAACAAGACAGGGGCTCCCCATGGTGATGAGCTAGGTCGGATAAAACCCTTATCCAACAAATCTTGCAACTGAGTGGACAACTCCTGAAGCTCCGCCGGTGCGAGCCGATACGGGGCTCGTGCTATGGGTGCTGCACCGGGGGTCAACTCGATTTGGAATTCGGCTTGTCGTACAGGAGGGAGTCCGGGCAAATCCTCCGGGAAAACTTCCGAAAAATCTCGCACAATCGGTATATCTTCAATTCGCTTCTCCTCCGCGGGTTTCTCAACAATCTGCGCCAAAATTGCCGGATGACCCATTCGTAGGTACTTCTGCGCCTTCATGAGGGTAATGACGCTGGTGGTCATGCCGATTCTCTCACCTCGGATCGAAATGAACTCGCCGAAAGGGGTAGTAATGTGAACTATCTTGTCGTGGCATATAATCTCCGCTCGGTTCTCGGATAACCAGTCCATGCCGGCAACGACATCGAAACTACTAAGCGTAAAAGGAATAAGGTCGATATCAAAGACATGACCTGACAGTTTTAACTTACATCCCGCAAGTACATGCGTCGTTACTATAGTCTTACCGTCAGCGAATTCAACAGGAAACTTAGCATCTAACGGAGTTGGAGTTAAGTCTAAGAGTTGGCTAAAGGCTTTCGACATAAAACTCCTATCAGCTCCAGTGTCAAACAATACAGAAGCAAAACAATCGTTCACAGGGAACTTACCAGTCACCACGTACGGATCATTGCGGGCTTGACCCGACCCAATTACAAAAGCTCTTCCCTTGCCATTGTTTCCACCACTACTGCCACTTCCATTACCTCCATTGTTGTCGTTCTGTTTCAGCTTGGGACAATCTTTCCTGAAATGACCTTCCTGCCCACATTCGAAAATCCCTTCGTCGTCATAGGTGGTTTAGGAGCACCCTTTGCCGCAAGGTCTCCTCTACATTCCTTCGCCTGGTGACCCATCTTGCCGCATCTCTGACACTTGACACGGTCACACGGGCCAACATGATGATAGTTGCACCTATTGCACTTCGGATATTTCCCAGCATATCCGCTCGAACCCTGCCCCCTACCGTTGTTATTGTTGTTGTGATTCTGATTGTTAACGCTCCGAGTGAATTCGGGCTTACGGTAGTGTTGTTGCTGTGGGAGGTTCGAGGACGAGGATCTGGTGTTGTCAAACTTTCTCTTTCCGCTGCGCGGGTTGCTGTTGCTGTTGTTGTCATTACTCGGGTTGTCACGGGCTTTCGCGGTTGAACCCCTAGGTGGTAACGCACCTTGGGTCACAGCTTGATCCGTCAGTTTGTGAGCTAAACGGATCGCTTGTTGAATCGTGGCTGGTCTGGAAGACGTCACCATGCCCTGAATTTGCGGTGCTAACCCATCAATATACATTTCAATCCTCTTACTCGGCGGATCTACCATCCGCGGACACATCACCGCTAACTCGTGAGAACGAGTAGTGTAGGCTTCGATTTCTGAGCCCACCATCTTCAGCGACCAAAATTCTGACTCCAACTTTGAAATCTCTTCTCTCGGAAAGTACTCCTCTCGCATCATGTTCTTGAACTCCTCCCAGTTCATAGCGTTAGCCAGTTCCAATCCAAGGATCTGCACGTTCGAATTCCACCAAGTGATGGCAGAATCCTCAAGTGTTCCAGCAGCGAATTTGACCCTACTGGCAGGGGGACAATTACACATCTCAAATGCCGACTCGGCCTTCTCAGCCCAACGCAGGAAGCCTATAGGTCCCTCAGTGCCCTTAAACGAACTGGGCTTGCAGTCAAGGTAATTCTTGAAGGTACACGTTCCACTTGGACCTCCAGCTTGATTCTGAACGTGTGCGGCTAGAGCGGCCACTGCATGGTCGTTCAGCAGAGTTTGGAGTTCAGCTGCAGTCAAGTTGATGTTACCACGTCCGTGTCCAGCGTTTCTTCCAGCCATTTCCTAGAATCACAGTATAAAATGTTAAACATGAATTTTTCTTTCATATACAACACACCATACATGCAATAAAAAGATAGGTAAGAAAGACATAAGAAACAACATCACATCATAACCGTATATTAATCTAAATAAAAATTCATGATTAAAACCATTGTATTCGCTACAAAGTATTTCCAATCAATCCTTAAAATCATAGAAAATAATAGTTCGGATGGAGACAACCCCTCCATCTAGGTGTCATCATCACTAGATGTCATCATCTGAGGACACCTCTGAGTGTGCCTCCTCCTCAGCCGGTTCTTCCTCCGGTTCTTCTTCGGGTACCTCCTCGGGATCTTCCTCGGGATCCTCCTCAGGCTCCTCTTCGGGATCTTCTTCAGGTTCCTCTTCAGGCTCTGCCTCAGGCTCGGCCTCAGGCTCTGCCTCAGGTTCGGCTGTGTTCTGAGCAATTTGCATTTGTAGCACATCGCAACGCTCTAAAGCCATCTCGGTTCGGGTCCTTGCTACTTGGAGTTGCTCTTGCAAGTCTATCATCTCGGCTTGCATCTTTCTCATAATTTTCATATGTTGATCACTAGTTTGCATTTCCTTCATTGCCGCTGCCATGCGGGCAATCTCCTCCTTAGTCTCGGTTCCGTCTTTTAACAGTCCGGAAACGTTAGCCCTCGTATAGCGCATGTAACCCACGTCACGCTCCAAGCAAGAAACGACAGCTGCGAGAACTCGGTCTACAGGTTCGGTTATGGGTGGTAGGGTGTTGGGATAAGCAGGATGGTTCGGGTGAGGTAACGGGGGAACTTGTTCACGATAGATCATACGTCTGATCATATTAGGGTACCAATCCCAGCTAACTTCGTTTTCGTACAAGCCTCCGGATAAGCGATACCTCTTCGGCGCAGGAGCTTCGAGTTCCGGGACTACACGGGGGTGGCGATGAGTTGGGAAGATGCGGTTCCTTTCCAGGGGCGTGAGACATCGGGTCGGATGATGACGACGATGGCGTCGACATCCATACAGGTAAGCCGTGTATGCGCGCGCGTATGAGTGAAAGAGGTAAAGAGATAAGAAAACAAAGACTACACAAATCTATGCAGTGCGTATCATTATAACTAATGGGTCGTCGCGGTTATAGTCTAGTATGCATGCAGCTTCTAGTTCGCTATAACCAATGGCTCTGATACCAATCTGTCACACCCTCAAAATCCACTAACGGAGTTTTACTGTCATAGGGTGTGAACTAACAGGATCGGAATCATTAGTTATAATCAAACCATAAAAACGTTTAAATGAAAATAAGTGCGGAAGCGTAAAACCATAGAAGCCAATGTTACGTCACGCAGGACGACTTAAAACCCAATGATAACAGTTTAGAATAAGTTTGCGTAATTAAAAGTGTTTCAAGCAATGCATGATACTAACCCGCGCGCCCGCCTCGGCTACCTGAGAATAACATACTAAAAGTGTCAACACAAGGTTGGTGAGGTCACAGTTTATATAAAATAAAGCGTTTAGCGTTTGCGTTCAGCGTTTTGCGTTACAGCGTTTTGCGTTACCAGATAGTGTTATGTCAATTATATATCTATAGGTAGCTAGCCTATGAAACAAGTATCACAAAGTGTTCGACACCAAAGCTGACTGTTTATCGTTTGCCTTGCCACCAGGTCATCCAGACCATGGTATGTGTTTAGCCAAGATTACACCCACTCGACCTCCAGTCGAGTTTAGCGTTGGGTGGGGTTTGTCAAACCCAGTAGTACTACTCAACAATGACTCGCTATTATCCAATATTAAACGGTTCGATGTGAATGAAGGACTTTAGTTAACGCGTTTGCCACTTAGTCCTTACAAGTGATATATAATCTATATTAACAAAATCTTAAATGCGTTTCGGAGTATGTTATCTCCCCCAAGTGAAAAGCGTTTAAAAAGTTTAAAAGGGGAAAGTGAAACTCACAGTTTGCGAAGTATTCCCAAAATAATTCACCAAGATGCGCGTCACAGAAAAACTCTCTCTAGCGTTCTAAAACAATAAAGAGATTTTTCTAAGTGTCGGAATATTATCGAGTCTCTAGACCCGGCACATAATACCTATGCACACAGTATGATTCGTGTTTCGTTTGTGAATTGTGTGTGACTTTATCAAATGTATTTGTGATACGTTACATGTGTAAGCAATTATTTACGTGTCATGTATTCATAAAGTACATCACTAGCAATTACTCCCCGTAAGGGCAGTTTGGTCAACACATAACAATTAACTAGCCATCATTCCCCATGAGGGCAATTTGGTCAAATCATGATAATCAATTAGCAATTATTCCCCGCAAGGGCAATTTGGTCAAAACATAACAATTATATAGCAAGTATCATGTTTCATGCATTTTCACAAAACTCAGCAGCTAGTTTCACCGAGACAGAAATCCTACTTGAAAGATTTTGCAATTACACCGATCATAGCATCTCAATTAATTTACCAAAAATCATCACTAAAGCATATATGTCTTAGGTTTCCAGAAAATATTTTATTATATTTTTATTCCACATAGGTTTCTCACAATCATCAAATCATTACAGCAAACTCATATCAGTCAAATTCATGCGCAACAGAATGTTATTTGAAATTCCTGTTAAACGAAAAATCCAATAAATGCGAGACCACTTGGGTTAGGTTCCTAACTCAATGGGTCAACTTCCAGAAGTGGAACTAACCCAATTGGTCTCGTAGTTCATGAGATATAACATTTACAAAACAACCTAACAGCAGGTCTAACAGCTCAGCTTTGCACAACGTTTTTGTAAAATCATAAAAGTTAACCTTTACTTGTCCAAAAATTACAAGTTTATATTCTTTTGAAACTAGACTCAACCTAGTTTACTGTAGTATCAACAATCTCAACCAATTTTAACATTTACACCTCGTTACAGTCAATTAAACATCAATAACACAATCTGTCCAGAAACTGTTTGTATCCAAACTCAACATATTAACTATCTATGGACCATCATGCATTCATATAACACTCTAGACTCCATAAACACTATCCATGCACATCAATTACACATTACATACATGATTAGGGTTTTTGTTTGAACTCAAATCAAAGACACAAGCAATTAACATGTAACAATATCCATTCTAGTTATCATATCATCATCAAAACAACAACAATCATATAAACTACATACATACATAAAATCGGCCCTTTGGGTTTTCAATTAACCCATTAAGCATCAAAATTAAGTATAAATGATGCATAGGATAGTCATTTATACCTTCCTAGCACCTTAATCTTCGATCAAAGACTTGAGAACATGATTATATGTGTGTATATAGGTGGCGGCAGCCGTGAGGGGGGAGGGAAAGGAATTCCGATCGGGGTAGGAGAAAAGAAAAGAAAAAAAGTGAGTTAGGGTTTATTATTATTATTATTATTATTATTATTATTATTATTTATAATAATACTATGTTTCACTTTGGCCCCTCCACTTCTAAGTATTACTTATCTAGCTTAAACTAACTTGTTTACATCTTGAGTTAGTGTTTATAACGATGTTATCACACAACACATATGTCTAACACATAATTATCACATAATTACTGTTTTGACGTTTTTTTTTGTTTATTCACCAATCGTTTGCGTCAACTCGTTTGCGTTTCGGTGCAATTCCCGAAAGACTACAAATGTAGTAAGTGTTAAGCGTCATTTAAACCCTAGTTTAAATGTAATGAGGTGTGCGTTATAGATTCAATGATCTTAAGTTTGAATTGACGGAGTTGAGTAACGGAGTTAACCTGAAATTGACGATTGTCACATCATTCCCATGTTAAAGAATTTTCGTCCCGAAAATTTGAGTCAAGTCGTGATGAGTGTCTGAAAAAGTAAGAAAAATTTTCAGTTTGTCATAGATTGTCTCATATTTAAAGCAAGTTAACACTTTATCAAAAATCATTTGCCTACATAAAATGATGTTTTAATAAAAGGGGTCAAGAGTTATATCATCCTTTAATTATCGTCGATTAACATGACTAACGATGTTATTCTCATATTTAATCACCGTAGCAAGTTCATATCACGTATTTACTATTCAAATATTAAAACAAGTTAAGGGGAGTTTTAACCAAGATGATACACTTTTATCTTTGATCTTCTTTCTATATATAAATATAAGAAATTATACATCTTTTCAATAATAAAATATCTCCAAATAAGTGTAATTACAGCAACTACATTAGAAAGAATAACCACTAATGTTTATAATTCTATCTATATGTAAATTTAGTCCTAAGAAATAAAACAAGACGAAACACGAAGAAAACCAAAGATAAACGGTGAAAACAAAACCCAACACTCCCCATGGCGAATCATGATATGGTCATGTTAACCAAAACACACCCCATGCCATCAAGATCAATAAGAAAAGAAAAAAATAGAAGGTTTAAAAGAAAAGCACGGCAATGCCTTCCCATGACACGACCATGCCTTCATGTACACGAAAAAAGGACAAAACTGATGGAATTTGGTTTATTGTGGAACTCAACATGACCGTGCCTTGCTTAGCACGACCGTGTTAACTCACAGCTGTACGATCTGACAAAGAACAACAAATGATGCAGGACAAAAATGAAGACATTCCCTTGCCCAGGCCGTGTCTTGAGGGTCTGTCCAGCCTATAATTAGAATGATCATCTTCTCCATTTAATACACCTTGGAGAAACATATAATACACACTCACTCCTCTCCAACCACCTCTTTTCACCACCATTAATAAGGGAATTAATCTCATCCATCCAACCCTTGATGATTAAGGAGATTAAGCTTTTGGGAGAATTCATTAGCATCAAATATTAGTCATCCAAATTGGTTAGATTTTTTCAATTTGATCATGTTTGTATCTATTAATTTGATATTTATCTTTATGCTTATTAGTAGCTAAACTTCCAAAGTATCATCTTGGTTTATAATGAATCTTAATTGAAGTTTATTAATGATAGTAAAACATGTGATTGGTTTTTAATAATTAATTGTTATGTTGCAATTATCACTTGATGATGAATTCAAAAATACTCTTAAAAGATACCCCAAGTGCTAAGCTTGTCGACATGCCGATAAATTGCTATACTTGACGAACCTTAAAATAGACACCAAGACCCCTAACTTGATGATAAGTCGAGTAATCCCTATTCTTGTGAGGACTTGGTTGATAAATTAAGAATCCTTATAATGAACCCCAGTACCGAGCTTAACAGTAATACGGGGAACTGCCACTTTTGTGAGGTTTTGGGGAATAACTTATGAATCTAGAAAAGAGCAGCCAAGATTCTGAGCTTTATAATAAGTCGAGAAATCGTCATTTTTGTATGGTTTGGTAGGGAAAAAACATGAATATTAATATTAACATGGACCACATGGAATATTAGTAGTGATTGACCATTTTAAAATGAAAAGTATCAACAACGTTGCGACAACGGATTGTTGATGATCATCCGCTACAGTCGGTTAATTACTTGTTAAGTGAGTTTGCTACGTAACCTATTCTAAGAAACTCTTGAGTGGTTATTACATGTGGTCTACAATTGTTCAACAGTATGGGTTAATACTTGTTAATTCAAGAGTAATCCTTTATAACTTAACCAATCTTAATTGGTGTTTTATGTGTAATACAAAGGTTATTCTTACTAAAATGTCCATAACAATTCACATAGTAATTTAAGAGACTGTCTCATCTTTAAAGCGAGTTAACACATTATCAAAAATCACTTGCTTACATAAAATGATGTTTTATAAAAGGGGTCAAGAGTTATATCTTACTTTAATTATCATGGAATAACATGACTAACGATGTTATTCTCACATTATTCACCGTAGCAAGCTCATATCACGTATTTACTATTCAAATATTAAAACAAGTTAAGGGGAGTTTTAACCAAGATGATACACTTTAATCTTTGATCTTCTTTCTATATATAAATATAAGAAATTATATATCTTTTCAATACGAAAATATCTAAAAATAAGTGTAATTCTAGCAACTACATTAAAAAGAATAACCACTAATGTTTATAATTTCTATCTATAGGTAAATTTAGTCCTAAGAAATAAAACAAGCCGAAACACGAAGAAAACCAAAGATGAACGGTGAAAACATAACCCAACACACCCCATGGTGAATCAAGATATGGTCATGTTAACCAAAACACCCCCCATGCCATCAAGAGTAATAAGAAAAGAAAAAATAGAAGGTTTCAACGAAAAACACGGCTATGCCTTCCCAAGAACCGGCCATGCCTTCAAGTACAAGAAAAAAGGACAAAACTGATGGAATTTGGTTTATTGTGGAGCTCAACATGACCGTGCCTTGATTAACACGGCCGTGTTAACTCATAGTTGTACGATCTGACAAAGAACAACAAATGATGAAGGACAAAAATCAAGACATTCCCTTGCCCAACTCAACACGGCCGTGCCTTGAGGGTCTGACCAGTCTATAAATTGAATGATCATCTTCTCCATTTAGTACACCTTGGAGAAACATATAATACACACTCACTCCTCTCCAACACCTATTTTCACCACTATTAATAAAGGAATTAATCTCATCCATCCAACCCTTAGCTTTTGGGAGAATTCATTAGCATCAAATATTAGTCATCCAAATTGGTTAGATTGTTTCAGTTTGATCATGTTTGTATCTTTTAATTTGATATTTATCATTATGCTTATTAGTAGCTAAACTTCCAAAGTATCATCTTGGTTTATAATGAATCTTAATTGAAGTTTAATAATGATAGTAAAACATGTGATTGGTTTTTAATAATTAATTGTTATGTTGCAATTATCACTTGATGATGAATTTAAAAATACTCTTAAAAGATACCCCAAGTGCTAAGCTTGACGACATGCCGATAAATTGCTAGTCTTGACAAACCTTAAAATAGACACCAAGACCCCTAACTTGATGATAAGTAGAGAAATCCCTATTCTTTTGTGGACTTGGTTGATAAATTAAGAATCCTTATAATGAACCCCAATACCGAGCTTAACAGGGTTGTTGATGATCATCCACTACCGTCGGTTAATTACTCGTTAAGTGAGTTTGCAAGGTAGCCTATTCTAAGAAACTCTTGGGTGGTTATTACATGAGGTCTACAATTGTTCAACAGTTGTGTGGGTTAATACTTGTTAATTCAAGACTAATCCTTTATAACTTAACTAATCTTAATTGGTGTTTTATGTATAATACAAAGGTTATTCTTACTAAAATATCCAGAACAATTCACATAGTAATTTAAGAGATTCCTCATATTTAAAGTGAGTTAACATATCTTTATCAAAAAACACTTTCTTAAATCAAATGATGTTTTAATAAAAGGGGTCAAGAGTTATCTCTTTCTTTAATTTTCATGGAATAACATGACTAACGATGCTATTCTCACATTTAATCACCGTAGAAAGCTCATATCATGTAGCACTCTGCAAAGATTATCGTTAATGTAATCATGATTATCAATATAATATCATTTTGTTAATAAAATCTTCCTTTCTTAAGATTCTATATCTTGCAAAGTCAACAAAAAGTCTAAATTTCAGCTTATAACGACCATGACGTGTAAAAACCTCGGGCAGTGAGCCAGAAAGTAAATAAATCATTAGAATGATTAAATGGCGCCAAAAATTCAAAATAAAAATTAAACATTGGAGACAATGTATAAACATAATTTAGGAAGGATCGAATCACGAAAACTAGAAAAATAAGTAAGAATAAGCCAGTTATGGACCCAGTCCATACTGTCTGGAATTTGATTTCGTTCAAATTCTGACAAAAAATATTAAAAACAGGATCCATTTGGATATATAAATCACGCAAAACGTTAAACGATTAAGCCAAATTGATTATAAACTAACAAACTCTTCACCTTACACCCCCCACTTTGGCCAGCCCACTCTCCACCTCAACTCCCCACCTCTCCTTTGCTCCTATAAGCCTCCACCAACTCACCACTTTCAATCATTGTAGTTTCTAGAAGGTTGATGTGTTGGATGAGTTAAAGATTATCCACATTAACACTCTACTCACCCATTTATCACTATACCCATCTCTCTTTCTCTCTATTAAACTCACGACCAAACACACATACATACACACACTCAAATTAAAAAAAAATCATAAACATACATACTTACAATCAAGATCCATGTTGTAATATAATCAAGTACAAGAAAGATCATGCAAGCTAGGAAGAATATTCACATTCACACCCACAACACTTTCATTCTCATCTTCAAATCCTCAAGAACACAAGTAAGTATTGATATAAGGTTGATTTCTAGGATTAAATGCATTAGATTAGATGTTCTTGAGATAGATTTGAGCTTGAAAGATTGAAGATATGGATGATTATGTATGTGTGTGTGGGGCGTATGTATGTATTTATGTATGTATGTATGTATGCGTAAGAGGAGGGATTAAGCTCACTTATGCATGTATACATTAATCATACATTGATTGTTAAACTTGATTATAAGCATTGTTAGATTTCTTGATAATTTTGTTTAATCTTGGACGAACATGATGTTAGGATTTGATGATAGAATGGAATTTTGGTTAATTTTTTATCATTAGTTTGATAATATGGACTTGAATCATTGAATGGTTGTTGTTAAAGAGGAAAATAATAAGAACTTGTTCTTAATTGAAAATTTGTGGATTTTTGGTTTCTTGGATTAATTAGAGATTTTGGATGTATTGATGGATCAAGAAAGTGTTATGGAATAATATAATTGGAATATAAACAGGTTATATGCTAGTAAACTCATAAAAACCATTAGTTAATACTTAAGATTGTTAGAAATTGTAAAATTTCCTATTAAGGAAACTTTGTTGAATGAAAAGATGAATTTTTGATTTTTGATATGGATACTTGGCATGAGTGTGTTTGATATATGATGAATTGCATACTTAAATTAAGATAGCGTGCATGGTTGAAGTATAGATTAGTTTAGTATATTGATTAAATTAGCAACTACTTACTAGAAATGGAAACTTTGTTAATTGGTGAAATGAAAGAGTAAAACTTGAATAGAACCATCGGAAATCCTATAAAACTAGTTGAATGCAATAAACCTAAATTAATTCATAATCAAGAATTGAAAGATTAAATTAGATAGAATCACCAAAAAGTAAAAGTTACTATAATAGGAAACTTTGTTAGATTAACACTTAGGAAATTCATAAGAAAACATGATCTATTGATTTGAATGATTTGTTTAAATGATTTGATGACGATGTGAATGATTTGAATTGATTGATAATAGAAAGAATAAACACAAAAGATAAAGTACTTGATCTTTGAAAAAGACTTACATGATCACACATGTTAGAATCTTCCAAAATAGAATGAAAGGAATATTGTTGTAAAGTGTTGTTTTGGCTTGATATGAAACCCATAATAAGAGATTTAAATATTTTTAGTGAATATTATAACATTTGAGATATGATAAGATTAAAAAATTAAATTACTAATGAACTTAGGATAAGAACTAGAAACTTGAAAAATTGTTTAAGTGTGTTATGTGAGAGTATGTGATCAAATATGGAAGTTTGGATGAAATATGTGTAATTAGTTCATAGGATAATTGTCATAGACTTATTTGATTTGTCGGTACCTTTAACGGTGGAAAAATCAGCCTTTAAACGTGAACCGACACGACAATTAGGGATTGTTTTAGAACAGCCCCTAAAACTATAAAGTACTTACATATAACCTAATTTAATCTATGAGGAAAAGACAAGATGACAAAATTTGGTCCTAAACGGTCCATTTCATGAAAACCGACACGGAAACGTTAACAGTTGCTATTTTAAGAAAATATTAACAAAAATGAAAATAACACATCTTTATAAAGTAGCTTCTAATACTTGACTAATATATATGAAACAAGTATTTTTCAAGAATTAAAAGTGACATTTTATACGAAAAGTCGAACGGTTCGTTTTTAAACGCGAAACCGACAAAACCGACAAGATACATTAAAAATAATATATTAATATTTTCTTAAAACTTTTTAGTAACTGAAACTTTAATATTTTATTATATTTAAATATCTTATTTGTTTATTTATTTATTTATTTAGTTATTAAAACATTAGTCAGCGAAAACCGAACTTTACGTATTCGGTAACTTCATAGGATCTTACTTGCTTATGTGCTTGTTGGACATTAGATTAAGATTAATAACTTAAAAGGTTTTTATAAACTAACACCATGTTTTATTAACAAACCGTGAGTTTCTCTATCGACTCATCGTATTTGAAATGTTTTTATTGTGTTTTGGTGGAAAAGCATATTCTTTATCGATTTTAATTGAAGTTTTTATAAAGTGTTTTATTTTACAAACCGAATAAAAGTTGGATGACTCAACAATTGGTTAAATAACTGTTAACCGAATTAATAAGGTCACATAAATATGGGTAGATCTATCGGGGTGACGCCCCCCATTTCCAATCGCGCTGGGTTAAAGATGGGAATATTTTGAGTATGGTATGTATAGAGTTATCAATTTTGATAGTCAAACACTTGTTGTATTCCTTGCTAGTCTACAACAGTATGATTTGTTTAAAAGATAAAATGCTTCATTTTATGGTAAGTTCGATTGTTTAGAATTTTTGAAATATATTATTACCATGTTAAAAGAACGGTAGGAAGGGCCACCACCGTTGCTTATGGTAATGGATTATGATAAAAGAATAGTTGTGGAACCACGGTATAGAAAGAATTGATATGAATTCGTTTACATTATTGTGTTACTCGATAAATTGGTATAATGTTGTTCATTATGACTTTTGTAATGACTAGTATTGAAATTTCGATTGCCTTACTTTCATTACATCATATGTATATATATATATGTATTACAATAAAGAGAACTCACCAACATTCGTGTTGACGTTTATTTTTAATATGGTTTTCAGGTAAGTGATGGTTTCGAGGTAACGAGGAAAAGGGAGGGTTGGTGTGTTTGAGTAATGTGGAAACCGGGATTTTAATAAACCATGCGGGAGCATGTGTATAACTCTGATAATGTAATGAATATTTTAATAAATAAAAGTGAACTTTTTATTATTAAATATTCTTGTTCAATTGTTGCTGGCTATCGGCATTTGTCGCGACCCGAACGACTTAAGTTAAAGTCTTCCGCTGTCTTCATTAAGATTTTTGGGGTGTGAAAGATGTTGGTATCAGAACCAATAGTTATAAAGACTTAGAAAATATAAGATTTTCTAAACTATAACCGTAATTAAACACATGCTCTTTTCCCGTCTCGCGAAGCTGATAGGTAAAGAATATATTATTAAGTAATTGTTACTAACTTGGTTTAATATGCTTTTTAGATGCCGCCAACTTATTTTATCGTGATTAACTCCCAGACCAGTGATGACAGGGCACCAACGTCCCTGATCGAGTTTTGACCCGTGGTTTCTTCGGGTTACCCAGGTTCGAATTCGATGAATACACCCCTTAGGGTGTATTCCCGAAAACGAAATCGAGCTAACCGTTAAGCAAACACCTCTGTTGTGATTCCCCCACGACTGAGGCCCAACCACCATCACCAACTCCCTCACTGGAGCCGGTGGTCGTGCAAGGTCCCACAGACGGTGATCACATTACTTCCCTCGAAGGAAGGGTAGCGGCTTACGACATCATCATCCATGATCTCGTGAACCGTGTCATGGCAGTTGAACACAAGCACAGCGGTGACGATCAATCGTACGACGCCTTGTGCCATTACGTGTTCGCCATCGAGAATCATAGGATGAACACGGAGGCAAGGGTTGGAGGCTTAGAGTCCCAGAATGAAGTGATTGGACCTTGTGTGCACTACTTGATGGGCCTACATTAGATTGCACAAGTAGTATTTGTAGTTAATTAGGATGTTATGTAACTAACTTTGAATTTGTTATCTTTTGGGTACTTGTATGGTGGGTGATAACTATAAGGTGTAGTATGTATTACACCTAATTTTGTCTAATCATATTTTGGTAGTAATAGAACCCCCCCCCCCCCCCCTCTTGTATGGTTATTTAGATTATGAATTATGTTAGATTAATCATTCAAGATAAGAAATTTTTTATCAAAACTAACAAATTATATTTTTCTAAAAGAAATCATGGCGCATAAAACAAGGAGAACTACTACCAATGAAGCATCCAGATTATCATCTTCTCAGAAAGAACTAGCTCAATTAATCGCCCAACATCTAAACACGGAACTCGATTAACGAGATGCTAGCCGCAATCTAATCCAAACAACCTGAAACACCACTAATAATGAAACCGAAGAAACTCTTAGAACCGAAACTCTAAACGAAAATCTCTCAGGTAGCACGGTACATTGTGTTTTGGTGGAAAAGCATATTCTTTATCGATTTTTATTGAAGCTTTTATAAAGCGTTTTATTTTACAAACAATGTAAAAAGTGGGATGAGTCAACAATTGGTTAAATAACTGTAATCCGAATTAATAAGGCACATAAATATTGGTAGATCTATCGGGGTGACGCCCCCCATTTCCAATCGCGTTAGGTTAAAAATGGGAATATTTTGAGTATGGTATGTATCGAGTTATCAATTTTGATAGTCATATACTTGTTGTATTCCTTGCTAGTCTACAACAGTACGATTTGTTTAAAAGATAAAATGCTTCATTTTTATGGTAAGTTCGACTGTTGAGAATTTTTGAAAGATATTTTTACCATGTTAAAAGAACGGTAGGAAGGGCCACCACCGTTGCTTATGGTAATGGATTATGATAAAAGAATGGTTGTGGAACCATGGTATAGAAAGAATTGATATGAATTCGTTTACAGTATTGTATTACTCGATAAATTGGTATCAACCCAACAATGGCATCAAGAGCCGCTTATACGGATACATGCTTCATAGATCTAAAATTTTCAGGTTTTACGGTGTGGTTCACCATATAGCCGAAATTTTGTGTTTTTTGGATTGGTTACCCCTTGGTTCCTCAAGGTTATACTTTACATGCATGTGATAATCTTGAAGAATTAAGTCATTTGGATGATAAATTATTTTGTTTGGACAATACCTGAAACTTTCGGTTTTGTTTCTCTTGGCTGAAAGTTTCATGGGTAAGAGGGGAACCATTTTTGGTCTTCTAAGACATTGCATATTTGGATGTGCATTTGGATGTTCATAACCTAGCCATGACCTTTGGATGTGTGTTTGTGTTGTAATTTATTCAATATTCAATTTGGTTGTAATATTATTTTATTTGGGTTTGTAATCTATTTATTTATTTCATATTGGTTTGTAATAATAAGTAGCTTAGTTGTATTTCTTTTACTAGAGAAAAATGTATTACAATATATTATTATTTTGTAAAAGAAGATGCAACAAAGTTGCCTTTTTTGTTTTAGGCCTTAATGGACCTCATAGTCCAAGATGGGATTTAAGCCCAATGGCCAAAACTTAAGCATGGAGGCCCAAGATAGCTAGGAGCTGAAGTTGGAGCCCAAATGGAAGCCCAAATAACGTGGAAGAGTAAAAACACAAGGTGGACACTTGAATCATATGGATGCGGGATCAAGTGGGAGTTCACCGACACATGCCTTGTATCATTCTCGTCCCTTAGGAGAGACCTTTTGGCACACTTGTTTCGGTCAACAAGTGTTGTCATTCTAGGTGGTTATGGTTATAGACTTGTGTTTGTATTTTATGCTTGTGTGGTTGATTTATGTTTATTGTTTTATCATGTTTGGATGTTAACAATTAAAATCGGCAACTAGCATAAAAGTGATTCCTTTGAAATTATTAAGTGATAAAATTGGTTTTATTAACTATTAATGATTTCATAATAAAATGGGTTTTATTTAAAGGATTTGGAAAATTGGTTTTCAAATGTACTACATTTGAATGCATGCAAATGGAAGGTACATTAAATAGTTTTCCAATCTAGAATTTTTGAAAACTAAAATCCCTTTTAAAACAAGTTGAAAACCATCCTTCTATACTACACTTAAGTCACTTGTAGACTTAATGTGGGGTAAGGGTCTCCTAACCACATTTAAGAAAACTTGTGATATTGAGGTGGTTTTACAATACTTGTGGGATGAGGGTGACCTAACTACTTGTATGTGTAAACTCACACATGTGTGTAAGTAGGACGACTTGATTTAGAAACCATGGTTATAGGGTCATCGAAAATGGCGTTCAAAGGTGTTGATGGGATTAAACATGCCAACTAAACATATGATGTTTAACCGATCCCATAAAACTAGAAGTTGTAAAGGGTTGCAATCTTCAAACGTTGACTACCTTGTTAATTCGAATAGTGGGATAAAGGTTACCTAACTAATATTTGGATGAAGCGTTGGGTTCTAGATTTTAATCAATAATTGTCTTGGAGACATTAAAGGGTATTAATGATTAAAATTTATTGATATCGAAAATACTAAATTGAACTTTGTTAAATTCTTTTATAGATGGCCGCAAACAATCCGCAGAACGCTATTATCCCTCATGTGCATAATCTATCACTTAGATCCATTCAGGACAAGGATCGTCTAAACTTTAATAACTTTATAGACTGGTATCGAAACTTGAGAATTGTTCTCAAGCAAGAAAAGAAGTCCTATATTTTGGACGATCCTATTCCCGATGAACACGATGTCAACAACTTGGATGCCTATGCGGATTGGCTGAAATACACCAAGGATTCGGTGCAAGTTTCTTGCCTCATGTTGGGAACAATGATTCCCGAGATCCAAAAGGATTTCGAGAATCATAAGGCGTATGACATGATAACCCAGCTTAAGGAAATGTTCCTTACTCAAGCAAGGATGGAGCACTTCAAAACGGTTCGAGCACTTCATGCATGTCATATGGAAGAAATCCAATCCATGTCATCTTATGTGCTTAAGATGAAAAGTCACATTGATCGGCTTGAACGGCTTAATTGTCCTGTCTCAAAAGAGTTAGCCACATATTTGATCCTGAACGGCCTAACTAATAGATTTGAGACATTCGTCATGACTACAACATGAACGGATGGGACAAAAGCATTGGTGAGCTTCACGCAATGCTTAAAACGGCCGAAGCGGGAATGAGTAAAAAGGTTTTACCGGTTCCTGCGATCAATGAGAGTGGCTTGAAGAAAATGTATCATCCGGAACCAAAGGAAAAGGTTCCCGTGGTTAAGGGGCAAGTCAAGAAGGGGTTCTAGGGAAAGGCAAAGGCCGAACCAAAACCCAAGAAGGTAAAGGTTAGCGCTGAGGATCCGTGCTTTGGTTGTGAGGAGATAGGTCACGGGATGAGAAACTGTCCGACCTATCTCAAAGAGTTGAAAGCTAAGAGGGATGCGGGGCAAACCTCAGGTACAACTTCCATGATCCATATTGATCTTAATATTATTTCTTCCATCACATGGGTATTGGATACCGGATGTGGAACTCATATCTGCAATTCATTAAAGGGGTTCAAAAGAAGAAATGATTTCAAGAAAGGAGATATAAGTCTCTTCATGGGAAATGGAGCAAAGATTGACGTCCAAGCCCGAGGAGATTATGTTTTAAAGCTTCCAAATGGTTTGGAAGTTCTTTTGAAAAACATTCTGTACTCTCCTAGTTTGACTAGGAATATTATCTCTGTTTCTGTATTAAGACAATTTGGTTATGATTTCAAGTTTGTAAAAAATGGTTTTTACGTATTCAAGAATGATGTCTTTTATTTTAATGCAATGTCATTTAATGACATTTATGAATTGGTTCATGATAATACATCCATTGATAACTTTTTGTACCAAGCAAGCACCAAAAGACTCAAATTGGATTTGAGTAAAACTTTTCTTTGGCATTGTCGCCTTGGTCACATCAACAAGGATCACATTCATACACTTCAAAAGAATGGTCTTTTGAAATCAAGTGATGATTCATTTGATGAATACGAATCTTGTTTAATGGGAAAAATGACCAAAGAACCATTTAGTGGAACTAATGAAAGGGCGAAAGACTTATTAGGCATCATACATTCGGATCTATGTGGTCCTTTTAAGACAATGACAAGAAATGGTGAAAGATACTTCATTACCTTTACAGACGATTATAGTCGCTATGGGTATGTGTTCTTGTTAAGACACAAAAATGAAGCCTTTGAATTGTTCAAAGTCTTCCAAAAAGAAGTACAAAATCAACTCAACAAAACAATCAAAGTACTACGTTCCGATCCAGGAGGTGAATACCTCAACGATGCGTTTCTAGAACATCATAGGAGTTGTGAGATTGTCTCACAACTTACTCCACCTGGAACACCACAACATAATGGTGTGTCTGAAAGGAGGAATCGAACTTTATTGGATATGGTTCGATCCATGATGGCTAGAAGCACATTACCTCTATTATTTTGTGGTTTCGCTTTGATCTCTGTTGCCCGTATTTTAAATATGGCACCAACCAAGAAAGTGGAAAGGACACCCTTTGAAATATGGCATGGAAGGGTTCCATCATTATCGTATTTAAGGGTATGGGGCTGTGACTCTTACGCTAAGATCTACACCCCAGAAAAACTTGAAAGTCGATCCACTAAGTGTATCTTTGTAGGATATCCCGAAGATTCGATGGGATATTACTTCTACAATCCAAATGAGCATAAAGTGTTTATAGCTCGCAAGGCTAAGTTCTTGGAAAGAAGGTTCCTTATGGAAGGAACTGATAGAACTATGGAACTCGAGGAGGATCGAGAACCACAAGCCGATACACGTTTGGTTGACACTGGAAATCAACAAGAGGTTGTTGATAATGATTAATTGGTTGATCAACGCACACAAAACGTTCGCAAATCTGGTAGAATTAGCACCCCACATGAAAGATATGGATTTTTCATGGAGAATGCTATGTGGTGGATTCCGACGAACCAACCACATACCGAGATGCAATGTCACAATCTGATTGTGATAAATGGCTGGAAGCCATGAACGTTGAGATGCAATCCATGCATGATAACCAAGTATGGGACTTGGTTTCTCCACCTCTTAATTTCAAACTGGTTGGAAGTAAGTGGGTTTTCAAGAAGAAAACCGATATGCATGGAAACTTTTATACTTATAAAGCTAGACTTGTAGCAAAGGGTTTCACTCAAACTCAAGGGGTTGATTATGATGAAACTTTCTCGCCCGTGGAGATGCTAAAGTCTATAAGGATATTGTTTGCCATAGCCACATATTATGACTATGAGATATGGCAAAATGGATGTCAAAACCATTTTTCTAAATGGACATCTTGAGGAAGATGTCTATATGGTTCCACCTGAAGGTTTTGTCGATCCACAACATCCTAATAAAGTATGCAAGTTGAAAAAATCAATCTATGGATTGAAACAAGCATCTAGAAGTTGGAATAACCGTGTAGGTTCCTGGACGGATCGTACACGGGATATCGCTAACAACGCAGGTGCGGAATCCCTGCGCAGGTAGTTACGAGTGTAGAGATAGAATCACACGAGCAATAAATCAAACACGTTATATTGATAACCGAACACGTGACTCACGGTCACTATTACAGAAGATGACACGTAACAATACGAAACACACTGAAACAAACCCTAAAACGACCAACACAAACTGTTTCGTCTGAAACAGTTTATATACACGACAACTTCGCCATAGGCGAAGTTGTCAATAACTTCGCTGATTCAACAAGTTCGCCATAGCGAACTTGTTGACAACTTCGCGCATTACAAAACTAACATAAACAAAACATAATTACATTACAGACTCGATTACAAATGCTAGACTATGAACTACTGACACACATGTACCAACAGACTCCCCCTTGGCAGTAGCTTCATATCTTGATCTTTAAATATTGAGTCTTGTAATCTTCACCTCTACGCGTGCGCCCCTTCTCTCACACATACCGACACTACCCTTTGATATTTCCTAGCTTGATCCTTCCAAGCAGGAATGTAGAAGATCTTCTTCTCGTTGAGCACTTTCAAATCAGCCTTCGATAGATTAACAAGATGCATCGGGTCGTACACCCGAAGTACTTCTTGTTCATCCTCATCTTCCATTACCGCCTCAGCTGTCTCACAATCCACGTACCACCATTTTAAATCTTTTAGGACGTTCTTGGGCATAACTTTCATCGGTACTTCTTTCAAATGACGGACTGGTTTATACTTCATTACCATCCAAGGTTTGCCGTCAGCCCTCATTCCACGATCTTTGTCTTCTATCAACTTTCCTTTTTGAGGCTTTAGCAGTTCAAAATTTTTGTCTTTAATGGCTTCTTTCCAGACGATCTTCCCAATGATTCTTGCCATATCATCATTACTTCTATTGATCAGCCCCAATCTCGCTAAATCTCTCACCTCACATTCTGGTAAGGAATTTAGAGATCTCAACAATCTCTTAAAGTACTGAATGCCGTCGTACCGTTTGATCACAAATAGTTTCAGCTCTTTGTCGTACAACCAGCATATGATTCCTTTCTTTGACTCTGCATAGCCCTTTATATTATAAGTCTTTCTGAACATCGTTGGCACTGCAGGCTTCTTGGTTTTAACAAACCACTGAGCACAGCCTTCTTTCCAGTTCGGCTGCTCCTCCCATACTGTATCTTCTATCACGCTCTCATCCCCCAATTCTGATCACTCAACAGCTGGAATCTCATGTTCCACTGAATCATCTACAATCTCACCTTCTTCTAATACATCTTCCACATTAATCTGTTCTCCAATCCTCTCAATCTCATCCATAGGCAACACGTCATCATCATCCATCAACTCATCGTCCTCCTCCTCATCCAACTCCTTCAACGCATCAATAACGTCTTCAACATCAGCGTCGTCATCCACAACTACAACATCATCACCAGCTGCATTTGTAGACTCCCCCTCAGTTGTGGAGGCTCCAAGAGCCTGAGAGGTTCTTGGCAGCTCATCACCTGCACCTGAAGGTGCATTGGGATCATCGTCATGATCTTCTCGTCTTTTCGTTCTCAACTCATCGCCCCTACACGTCTTCTCCCCCTGAGATGCCAAGTAATCCTTGAAGGCATCTATTATTCGTCCATGTTCAACCAGGAGGGCAGCTTGTAGTCGATTGGATTCCACTAGGCGGTCAATAGTCTTTGACTGTTCAGCAACAATCCGCTCTAGCGAAAGAATCCTCTCGGTATCTGAAGTAGGCAATGGAGTTGGAGGAACATTAGCAGAAGTGACCGCAGGTGGTACACTTGGTAACCCTGCAGTAGAAGTTATTGTCGACTCCACAAACCGTGCAACTACCACCGGTGGATTAAGCGGTTGAGGTGGTAGGGACACAATTGTTGGTGCCGATGTCTCGATCGCCGTAACCTGTGCAGTAGTAGGAATAAGAGACATACCAGATAAGGCAGGTGGAGCAAAACGTACTAGTCTTGAAGATTCTCCAGCTCCCGAACCTATCCCTCTCTGTTCTCTTCTTGAGCGTCTTAGCACAATCTGTACTGCCTCCTCTTCATCCACTTCATCCTCATCCTCCTCCACAGTTCTCGGCCTCTTTCCCGTAGTCCGTTCACGAGACACCATAAGTCTTCTTGCCTCAGCAAACGTCTCGTCTAGATCAGAGTCAGCTACCGAAGTAGCTGCTCTGGTAACATCCATAAACTGAGGACCCGAGACATCCATATCAAACAAACCATGTCCACTAAAAGCAGCATCTAGATCAACGTTTTCAGCAGTGGACACAGCCTGAGATATAGTAGCTGGCACAGCAGCAGAAGATACAACAGGCGCAGCCGATACAGCATGAGGTGCTGCCGCCTGATGTGGTTGCGGATCCCTGAACTCGTCCCCTCCTGCAGGAACATACTCCGGGTTAATGAGATACCCGAAAAGTGGAGTATGCCTGGGACGCCGCTCAGGGTTGCTACGAGTGCTCGACGTTCTGCACTGAGCAAAGATACGTTTTGTTACGCACTCAACGTATCTAATAGGGCGTCTTTGCGGTATAGACGGAGCGACATGATTAATAATCATTTGTAGAAACCGAGGATACATAATAAAACGCTCGCGCGCCGTCGCCCGTCTCTGACGATCAATCTCGTAAAAGATTAGCTGACTAAAAGAATATCTGCGGTAGTAAGTCAGCGCAATTATAGCCGATTGCATCGTCGCACCCATCCCGTCTGTTCCTGCCTTTCTGCCGGACATGCATACTATCAACACATGCATCAAAAAGCGCCATTGATCCAGCAGAAAGCCTTTCCTCCTCTGCGAGTCCCCCAGCGGACCCGAATAACCCATCCTTAAGTAAGCTCCGTCACGGAAAGGAGCTACGAATTCCGTTGGGTCGTCTCTCGTTTCATCACCGAATTGCAGAGCCAACCGTATGTCTTCCGAGGAAAACTGTATGTCTTGACCATTGACAGTTGCTCGCATCACTGGAGGCTCAGGTCTGCAATCATAATACACCGTCTGCCAGAAATCTTGAATGTTGGGCAGAGATATGGGTAGTGTATTAGTGATCGCGTGAAAAACTCGTGATCGTTGGAGAAATGTGATAATCTCCCTATAGTCTTCAACGCCTCGTGCGTCTGGATCCAAAGTGATGTATTGGTTATGGGCTGGGAAGAATTGTCGTTGCTCATCACCATCATCACCTCCAGTACCTCCAACAGCAGCCATATCTGCACAAAACAAATCAAGTTAGAGACCATATAATCATCTCACAAGTTCGCTGTGTACCATATGCGAAGTTGTGATGTACAGGCGAATTTAAAGGTGAGGCGAAGTTGGGAACAACTTCGCTTCATCTGTAAGTTCGTCTAAAAACTTATAAAAAATTTGAAATAGGCGAAGTTGTGTTCAAGGCGAAGTTATGGATAACTTCGCCATAGGCGAAATTAAGCTTCAAGCGAAGTTGTGGATAACTTCGCTGAAGGCGAACTTAAGCCACTGGCGAAGTTGAGAATAACTTCGCGTAAACCTTAACTTCGCCTGAATCTGAAACGGCGACTGTTCAGATTCAAACAAGGTTTATCCGATGTTTCGGACCGATTTAACGATCTAACAATGAAGTCCAACATATTTCAATGGTGTTAGGATGAAAAGGTCGTCCATGAACACGTAACGTGAGGTCGGAAAACTTGGTTTCTAAGGTTCGACGACCCGAGGTCTCGAACCGGGTAAAACTATAACGAGAAAGATAGGATGATATTGACTACACATACCACGAGTATAGTAGAAACTAGGAACACAAGATCGAAATCGAAAGCGAAGAATAAGATCCGGATGTATTGGTTATTCGAACAAGTTCGCCGGTAATTCGAAAAAAGTGATATAGTTACTGTTTACAATCCCTTATATAGGGCAGAGTTGGTTCAGGCGAAGTTACTCTTAACTTCGCCAAGGCGAAGTTAAGCACAACTTCGCCGAATTCAACAACTTCGCCCGTAATTTTCAAAATCAGCCCTTTAAGTTTGAATAATCCTGAATTTAACCTTATCAATTACCAAAAAGAGTTAAACAAATATGATCAAGACCTAGTAACCAACAATAATATAACTACAAAAAAAACAAAAAACTTAGAAAAATTTTAACGAAATAAGGGATCAAATTTCAGTCTAGTCAGGGACCACTACGTTTTAGAAAAGATCCTAACAGGAATCATACTAACGATGTGACTGTCACTTAGATCCGTGTTTGGCTGTATTATGACATAGAGACACAGGTTGTAAGCATGTAAATAACGTAAATGGTTTTCATCGTTTCTGTGATACGGATTAAGGTTCAGTTAAGCTCAAAAATTTAAGTTGGAAACATCTCAGAGATAATGATGTCTTCTATCTATTCTCAAAGCGTATTTGGCTATACCCAAGTCACCCCGAATTGACTTCGACCCATAATGTCTGATTATCTTGTAGATACACTATGTCTTCTTCCCGTTTTCTTCTAACTCCAGACTTGAGAAATTTATATACACGTATATATATATATATATATATATATATAAATATATATATATATATATATATATATATATATATTTTTTTTTTTTTTTTTTTTTTTTAATCAAAATTGTTATCGACTTCGGAGTACTAAATCACTGCAAGTCCCGAATCTGGATCACTGCAGTATCTTGAAATGCTTTCTTCACGGGAATCAGAACACTCACGGGCTCGTGTATGACTGGGTAGTCGCTTTTCTGCCTATCCTTCGAAAAGATATGTATGAAGACATACAAAACTCTTAAGGAGTTTCCACGTAAATTCGAGTAAATTTAAGTTAGTATCACATACACTTTTACGCACCATAAAAATTACCATGACATACAATGACTGTTCTAAAGCCTTTTAAGCCTAATATCTTCACTAGTTAAGCACACATAATCAGTATATATATCATTTTCCAAGGTTGGATCAATTTTCTGTTAAACACAGCATAGAACTTCATACGAAGTAACAGACTTGAAAATTAATTTCATTTCCCACAAAAAAAAAACTTTAAATTCAATCGCCCCAATCACGTCAAAGTCGTCAGGTAAACGGCTATCCTGAAGATCCAATGGATCAACTGGACCGACCACATACAAGTATGTGTCCTTCTTACTAAGTATGACCGACTAATTTTCAGCAACTGAAAGAACACACGTCATAGCTGCCCCGGTCACTTTCAGTCTTCCAGTTAATGGCAATCCTCATTCTCTACGTTGAAACGAGGACCAAAACATATCCTAGGATATGTCCATCAAACTGAGGTAACCGACTAATTTTAAGCAAAAATGACCCATGTTTTTTTTTTTTTTTTTTTTTTTTTTTTTTTTTTTTTTTTTTAAATCAAAGACATGGTTACTCGGGATTGATCATCCCGTTTAGCTCAATTAGGTTTTGAAATCTGGATTTATCAAACGCTTTTGTAAACAAGTCAGCAAAATTTTCAAGTGTATCAACTTTTTCGATCTTTATCAGTTTCTTCTCAGCACAATCCCGTATGAAGTGATGACGAATGTCAATATGCTTAGTTTTACTGTGCTTCACGGGATTGTTAATTACTGAGATGGCGGCAGTGTTATCAATTAAAATAGGAGTAAGTAAGAAATTCAGACCATAGTCGCGCAATTGTTGCTGAATCCACAAAACCTGAGAGCAGCAGTTGGATGCTGCCATGTATTCAGCTTCGCATGTTGAAATTGCAACTGATGTCTGTTTCTTGCACTGCCAGGAAACTAATCTTCCTCCAAGAAACTGACAGCCTCCTGTTGTTGACTTCCGACTCTGATTACAGCCACCATAATCAGAATCTGTATACGCCACCAGTTCAACGTCTCCTCCCTTTGGGTACCACAACCCTAGTTTCGGCTTGCCCTTAAGATACCGCAAAATCCTCTTCACACCTTTCATGTGAGATTCCTTTGGGTTTGCCTGAAAACGAGCACAAAGACAAACAGAAAACATTATATCGGGCCTAGAAGCAGTTAAATACATTAATGAACCTATTATCGCCCGATACAGAGTAGGGTCCACATCTGCGTCACCATCTGATTCAGCGCCCAATTTGTGATTGACGCAGATTGGGGTGTCATATGGAGAACTGTCCTCCATCTTGAATCTCTTCAGCACATCATGAACATACTTTGTTTGATGAATGAACATCCCATCCTTCTTCTGATCAACCTGCAATCCTAGAAAGAAGGTTAGTTCACCCATAGCACTCATCTCGAATCGTTTCTTCATGACAGCCTCAAAATCCTGACACATGGATACTCTTGATGCAGCAAAAATGATATCATCCACGTAGACTTGAACCAGTAAGAAGTCACATCCTTCTCTCTTCACAAACAGCGTACTGTCAATCAATCCTCTTTCAAAACCATTTTCCAGCAAGTAGTCCGATAACGTTGAATACCAGGCACGAGGTGCCTGATGTAACCCATATAACGCCTTGCTCAACCTGTATACGTGATCCGGAAAGTCTGGGTCAGTAAAACCCGGAGGTTGCTCAACAAACACAACCTCATCAACTTTCCCGTTAAGAAACGCGCTCTTCACATCCAACTGAAATACCTTCATCTTTTTAAATGTAGCAAACGCCAAAAACAATCGAATCGCTTCTAACCGGGCAACAGGAGCGAAAACCTCATTGTAGTCAATACCCTCTTGTTGATTAAAACCTTTAACAACCAGCCTCGCCTTATTTCTCACGATAATCCCCTTTTCATCTCTCTTGCACTTGAACACCCATTTCGTGCCTATAGCATGCACATTCTTTGGTTTTTCAACCAAAGTCCAAACTTCCATTTTTTCGAACTGAGCCAACTCTTCTTGCATGGCTTCGACCCACGAGCTGTCCTTTAAAGCCATTTGATAATTCTTCGGTTCGACTTGGCTTATGAAGCAAGAGTACAAACATTCGTTCATGATACCTGTATCTTTAATGCTTGTATAAACACAGGTGTGCTCATTCAAGCTACTTCTGGTTTGTACACTAGAGGACACATCACCTATAACATTCTCCAATGGGTGATCTTTGTGAATTCTCGTGGTCGGAACAGCACCGACATGCAAATTGTCTTCCAAGTTTGAAGAGATCTCATCTATGGTAGTTTCAGGCTGAGAGTGAAAAGGATTAATAAACTCATCTTCAGTTGAGGCCGCAGGGGTATCGATAGGGTTTGATGTGGAAGGCTGAGATTTTTCTGTCATCTGATGTTGCACTACCTCCTCTTCCTCATCAAAAATCATCTTCGTCACTGCTCTTTCGTCTTCTTCAGAAATTTCCAAAGTAGGTACGTTAAACGACTTAAAAAGTTTAACATAGTCAAACAGCTCAGCAGGTCCATTGCTTGGTTTTGGCGGTTGGTAACTAGTAATGTCGGTGTTACAAACCACCTCCACCTTGCAAGTTGTCGTATTGAAGACCCGTCTGTTGGGAGTCCCAACAACATAACCGACTAGTATTCCCTCATCAGCTACTTCACCAAATTTCGAATTAGTCTTCAAAATCGAACAAGGAGACCCAAAAGGTTCAAGACCGCACAAGTTGGGCTTCCTTCCGTGCATAAGCTCGTAACAGGTTTTTCCAAGTCTCTTAACGGTTAACACCCGATTCAGAACATAGCAGGCTGTAGCAACTGCTTCAGCCCAGAACATCACAGGAAGCTTTGAGTCTGCCAGCATAGTTCTGGCTCCTTCAATCAACGTTCGGTTCTTCCTTTCAGCTACTCCGTTCTGTTGTGGAGTATACGGAGCGCTGTATTGATGCTCAATACCCTTCTGAAGACAAAAGATTTCCATCTCAAAGTTCTTGAACTCTGTCCCATTGTCGCTTCTGATGAATTTAACTGATTTACTCATGACGTTCTCGACTTTTGTAATTAGATTCTTCACCATCTGAGTCGTCTCGTCTTTCGTTTTCAGAAAATATACCCACGAGTATCGCGAGTAATCATCAGTTATCACCAAGCAGTAAGAAGTACCACCTAGACTTTGTACATTCACCGGACCGAAGAGATCCATATGAAGTAGTTCTAGAGTACCAGCAATTGAGTTGATCGTCTTGGTGAGATGGCTTTTCTTGTGTTGTTTTCCCTTCTTGCACGCTATGCATTTATCTTCAAAGTTAAAACTCTTTAAGGGAACGCCCATCACAAGCCCATTTTTGACAATGAAGTTCATCTTACGAAGATGAATATGTCCCATTCTCCTGTGCCACAATTCTGATTCTGATTCGCTTGCTTTTGTCATTAAACAAGATTCTCCGGTGGCCATTTCAGTAGACCTCATATCCATCACGTATGTATTCGTTTCACGTGGAGCTTTCATTACTATCCATTCTTCTGGTATATGAAAACCAGGCTTCAATACAATCGCTTCATTTTTAGTGAAATGGACAGTGTATTCTTTATCACAGATCTGCGACACACTCAGCAGATTGTGCTTTAATTCCTCCACAAAATTTACGTTTTCAAGTGTCATTCTCCCATTCGACACAGTACCTCTACCGGTAATCCTTCCACCGCTTTCACCAGCAAAACTAACTCTTGCTCCCTGAACAGGTTTTAAATCTTGCAACAAGTGTTTGTTGCCCGTCATGTGCCTGGAACAGCCGCTATCTACAATCCAAAGATTGTTGGCAGCCCTGTTCAACTGTTCCTGCACAATAAAACAAGGAGTTAGAATCTTGGGACCCAAGACCAATTGGTCTTGGATCGATACATCCCGTACCCTGGCTTTCTCAAGTTAGTATCAGGATAATTTCTGTAAGTCCTGTTAGGGAATCTCCCTGCAGATTGAGTGTAATGCCTTCCAAACCTTTGAGAATTGAAAGTGTTATTTCTTGTGGTTTGGTTGTAAAACTGAGGTTTGTTTTTATGAAAACTTGAATTCGATACATTTTGGCATTTTTTAAAGTTTTCATTTTTAGCAGTAGCATAATGACGCATATACTCAGTTTTATTTGGCTTCACATCTCTAAATCTCGGTTTCAAAGGACAATCTGCAACTAGATGTCCTAACTTGTTACATCTAAAGCAACATCGACTCTCCATTTTCTTGTCAAGTGTTGGTTTGGATGTAGAGGCAGTGTTACCAGCCGTTCGTCTCACATAAGGTGGGACGTACGGATTGAGTGGAGAACTCTTTTTAGAAACTTTATTTTTATCTCCATCGGTGGGTAACCCTACCTTCTCTTTTGTCTGATCAGATTCGGACAACTTATCCGAATCCGATGAGACTGGACTCAAAACAGAAATATTCACATTAGAAACTTTCGAACTTGTTTCTCCACAGCTAACACTTGGTTTTACACTTGTAATCTTGATTGGAGTTGTCTGAGGAACTTCGAAATCGACAGATTTCTGAACACTCGGATTATAAGTATAGTTGTGGTTAAAGGGTGGTGGAACTTCATTATATCCGATTCCTCCCCTCTTTGCAGAGGTACCTGGATCACTCACGAGGTGATCAAGGATGGCCGAGGAATTCCTGAACTGCTCAAGTTTGCGGTTCAGTTCCACCACCTTTACCTGGTGGTCAGCAATCTGTTTATCCCGATCAGCAATCACTTTAGTTTTTTCCTCCAAAACTTCATAACTAAGATCAATTATTTCAATTTTCTCAGCAAGTTTAATTTTTAAGCTTTGAACGTCTTTTTCACATGCTTTTATTTTAATTTTATAACGCGTTTCTCTTGCTTTCGTAAAATGGTGATCTTCTTTAATAGTTTTAAAGTCAGCATCTAAATGGACATACTGATCAGTTATTGTTTTAAGTTGCTCAGACAAATTCTCACAACTAGTACAAATAGTTTTAGGACTTACCTCGGAGCGATTATCTTTGTCATTTGCCATGAAAGCGGTTTCTTCTTCATTTGCTTTCTCAATTTCTTCAACCTTCTCACATTCTTCAGCTTCAGACTCAGCCATGTTTGCTTGCTCACCAGAACCACTTGAGCGTTGATTCCAGTTGTACTCTCCTGCCTCTCTGGTCAACATGGCATTTATCTCTCTGTTAACTCCTGAGTGTTGTATAGGTCGACCTTGTCCTCGTTCAACCCTCTCATTTCTGCATTCCTTGGCAAAGTGCCCGTACTGTTGACAATTATAGCACCTTACTTTGGACTTGTCGAACCCGGGCCGACCACCAACAAACTTTCTCCCCGTCTTATTCATGAAACGCTTGACTCGCCTCACTATCATGGCCATTTGCCATTGCAAATCCATCTCCTCCAGATCATCAGCATCGATCTGGTCATAATCCTCATCCAGAACAGCAGGGTCCACAATCTTCCCCTGGATGTAGTTTTCATAGGAAGCAATAAATGATGCATAGACTGCAAACTGCTCTTCAGCAGATTTTACACTCATAGGCATCTTGGAATAACTATTGCTTGATGCATTTGCAGAAAAACTACTTGTGGATGCTTGAGGCTTTGAAGTACTAGATCCTCCAGCAACGAAACATACATCACCATTCGTGTTTACAGAAACGTTTCCTTCATGAGACGAGTCAGAGCCTGACTCCCCTTTAGAGTAATAAGCAGCAGATTCAGGCCTTGAACTTGAGCCTGAGTTAACCTTTGCACCATACATACCAGGGTCTTGTATCTGATCTGTAGGTGTTTCTTTTCGAACCATATTAAGCTCATAAGTTCTGAGCTTGTTCACTGCCGTTTCAAGATCATAATTAGGAAAGTCTCTGTCTTCCCTCATAAGAACGGTGTACATTTCCCACTTCGGTGGGAGAGCATCGAGAAGTTTTTCAACGATCTCTTCTTCTCGGTAAGCAATCGAATAATTGCTAAGCTCTGTCATTAGATGATAGTATCTGGTGATAATATCATCCAGCGATTCGTTCTTCAAAAATTTGAAGACGGAGAACTGGGTCTTCAAAAGTTTTACCTTCGATGCACGGATACCCACATTCCCCTCGAATCTATTTTCAAGAGCATCCCAAAGCTCTCTTGCAGAAGTGTACTTTCGGAACGTATGGAGAACTTCTTGAGGAAGTGCCATTGTTATCGCAGCATGGGCCTTGCTTTCGGCCTCGTACATTTTCTTTTCTTCGTCCTCCATTTTGCTGTACTTCTTAACTACGTCACGGCCTTCGTATTGCATAGTAGGAGGGATATATCCATCCTGGATGCACACCCACATTTTGGCATCCTGGTATTTGATGTATTGGATGAATCTATCCTTCCATGCCACGAAGTCAGTTCCTTTCATAAGCCTCGGGGCCTTAGTGGCAGACCCCGCTTCTACCTCCATCTTGACCAAATCGGAGATATTGATCGACGACATCCTTGCAAAAACCTGAAAAAACCTGGAAAAACAAAAAAAATATTAAAACAGCTCAGTTGGCGAAGTTAAGAATAACTTCGCTTGAAGGTTAACTTCGCTGAAAGAGAACTTCGCTGAGATCTTAAATTCGCTTGATTTGGGCGAAGTTAAGAATAACTTCGCTTAGCTCTGGCGAACTTATGAGTTGAGCGAACTTGGGTTTGAAGCGAAGTTGCGGATAACTTCGCTAAGGCGAACTTATGAAGTGAGCGAAGTTGTAGTTAACTTCGCTAATCCTTATATCTTCGCCAAAAACCCTAATTCCAGCGACGGCAACTTCGCCTGAAGAATGGTAACTTCGCCCGATGAACGGTAACTTCGCCCGATGAACAGGGAAGTTTGTTCAGATCTGTTTTCGTCAATCCAGCAGCTCCCGATCAATGCAAAGGCTTGAAAATGACTGTCAAGCACTAGCAAAACTCAATCCCAACAAAAACACGTCCCGCGAATAGGTCAAACGAGACGTTTTCTACACCCGCGTGAAATCCCGAACCTCACAATCGAGCCTATTGGCTCTGATACCAATTGTAGGTTCCTGGACGGATCGTACACGGGATATCGCTAACAACGCAGGTGCGGAATCCCTGCGCAGGTAGTTACGAGTGTAGAGATAGAATCACACGAGCAATAAATCAAACACGTTATATTGATAACCGAACACGTGACTCACGGTCACTATTACAGAAGATGACACGTAACAATACGAAACACACTGAAACAAACCCTAAAACGACCAACACAAACTGTTTCGTCTGAAACAGTTTATATACACGACAACTTCGCCATAGGCGAAGTTGTCAATAACTTCGCTGATTCAACAAGTTCGCCATAGCGAACTTGTTGACAACTTCGCGCATTACAAAACTAACATAAACAAAACATAATTACATTACAGACTCGATTACAAATGCTAGACTATGAACTACTGACACACATGTACCAACAAACCGTTTTGATGATGAAGTTAAGAAATTTGGATTCATCAAAAACGCTTATGAAGCTTGTGTGTATAAGAAAGCTAGTGGGAGCATCATTACCTTTATGGTATTATACGTCGATGACATATTACTGTTTGGAAACGACATTCCAACCTTGGAAGGCGTAAAAGCCTGGCTTGGAAGGTACTTTTCCGTTAAGGATCTTGGTGAGGCCGCCTATATTTTGGGAATAAGGATCTATAGGGATAGATCAAGGCGATTGATAGGTTTGAATCAAAGTGCATACATTGACAAAATCTTGAAAAGGTTCACGATGGAAAACTCTAAGAAAGGTTTCGTACCCATTCAAAGAGGAACAATATTGAGTGCTTCTCAATGTCCAAGCTCAAAGGATAAGCAAGACAAAATGAATGGAATCCCATATGCGTCTGCTATAGGATCCATCATGTATGCCATGATTTGCACCAGACTGGATGTGTCATGCGCTTTGAGCATGACAAGAAGATACCAGCAAAATCCGGGAACCAGCCATTGGATGGCGGTTAAGAGTATATTGAAATACCTTAGGAGGACTAAGGATATGTTTCTTATATACGGCTCTGGTGAGGAGGAACTCATTGTAAAGGGTTACACTGATGAGAGTTTCCAAACTGATCGAGATGATTCTCGATCACAATCGGGATATGTTTTCGTTATGAATGGTGGAGCTGTATCTTGGAAGAACGCAAAACAAGATGTGGTAGCATTGTCCACCACTGAATCTTAATATATCGCCGCCTCATTGGCAGCTCAAGAAGCTGCATGGATTAGAAAGTTCGTTGCCGTTCTGGGGGTTGTCCGTACCATTCAGGACCCTCTAGAAATCTTTTGTGACAACGAGGGTACGATTTCTAAATTCAAGGAACCCCGTGCACATCAAAAGACTAGGCACATTGAGCTGAGATTCAACTACATAAGAGATGAAGTTGGAAAGGGAAAGATATGTATTCGTAAAGTTCACACTGATCAAAACATTGCGGATCCACTCACGAAGATCCTTGAAAGGCTGAAGCATGAGGGTCATACTTGCGCCTTAGGACTTTGATATTCTAGTGATTGGATTTGATCAAAATTTGTATTTGGAAATCAGAACAATTCTTATTTTGACTCATTCATATGATTATGATTTATGATTATGACTTTTGAGTTATGTTCCATTTTAGCATGTTTAAATCCGTGATTAATTGAATTATTCAAAACGTCTGTAGTCAATCATACTTGTGGTAACAAATATGAAAGTAAGACTATTATGAACTTGGATTGGTAGATATTCATAAGGTATGAATATAGCAAAGGGTTTGCTGACAAGGTTCATAGATATTTATGGGATAAATATTGGACTGACCCGCCCTCAAATTTTACTGCATGGAATCCTTGTGATTTGTGATCATAAGTAAATTTGAGTAAAGGCGAACATCATAGTATCCTCCGACCTGAGATACATATTGGGTCTTGATATTCATCGACTATTATACTTTGACTTAGTTCTTCGCTGCTCTGAAACATGTCAGTACATAAGACTGAGCTCAAGTGTAGTACAAGATGACAGTGAGAGATGTATGTAGTCAATAGGGGATTTGTCCCTCTTATTCGTTGAGAGTTAAATGTCTAATGCTTGATTAGTTAAATCAACAGAGAATGATCACTTTGTGTCTCTGGATTTAACATGACATTTATGGCACAAGGATAAATGATAGTTTCACCTAAATCATTTTCAAGTATCGGACTTGAAGGGGATGATGTTATTGAATGGCACTTTGTCATGCGTATTAGGGATAGTAAACCGTTGTTAGGCGGTATTTGCTATTTGCATCAATCTTATATATATCTTGTGCAAGTGGGAGATTGTTGGAATCGATCTGCCCAAGACACATATTAGAGTTGATGTGGCTAGTACATATTGATCCAAGTCGGGTCATACCCAATAACAAGCTAGACAAACGCTACGATAATTATTATTAGATATGATCTAAGTAATGATTATCAACACTTATAATATTTGGAAATTGGGATTTCTAAATATTTGCATTTATGTGTTAAATAAATTATATGGATAATTTATATTTTGAGAGATGTTATTTAAATTGGTTAAAGGACATATTGCATGTTACTTATGTTATGTTTATAACATAAACATTATAAGTAAATAAATTGTAAGTAATAAAAGAGGATTTGAATTTTGAGTGGAAAAAACCTCTTCCCTCTTCTCTCTCCTCCTTTTGTTTCTTTCAAGACATGCAAGAGAGGGATGGGAGGATCATAATTCTTGGGTGAATAATCTCTACACACTCTCTCTCACACACACATCTCTTCTTTCTTTTCTCTCCATTAGGAGCCGAGAACAACAAGAAGAAAAAGAACAAAAAGGTTTGTTCTTGCATCAAGTGTTAGGACCCTAGCAACCAAGTTGTTTGTTGGAGCTCGTTGGGTATACAAGCTTGAGGTTTCCTCTTTTGGAAGCTCGTCATTCAACCTCATTCATTCCTTTCATTTTCGGATTTGAAGGTATGTATGTTAACACCCTATGGTTGTGTTTTGATAGCATGCACGTCGTATATGGATCCTGGATTGGGTTTAACATAAACGGGGTTATGTGTATTTGTTAACCTAGATTTAAAACTTTATTTCCGCTGCGTTTTTCCTTAATAAATGGTTATTTTGGACTTTGATAATCTTGCTAAAACCCAACATATTTTACTAAATAAAAGTTAACCTTTTATTATTAAATATTCTTGTTCCATTATTGTCGGCTATCGGCATCTGCCGCGACCCGAAAGAATTAAGTTAAATCTTCCGCTGTCTTAATTAAGATTTTTGGGGTGTGACACTTTGTTGTTCCCGATTCCAACAATGACATAACCGTCTTGGAACAGTCGCATGCAATGGAGAGTTACATCTCTGGGAGCATTCCCGTCGCCTCGTTTTAGGCGATTGATAACTTCTACGATCATGGGTACTATCTGGACGATGGAATATATCCGTAGAATGCGATTATCATGAAAACAGTTAGAGACCTGTTGGATGAAAAAAGATAATATATTAAGAAAGTACAAGTGTCATCGAGAAAGGATATCGAGACGTGTTTTGGGGTTCTTTAACAACGTTAGCATTTTGTTAAAAATGCTTGTCGTCTATGGTCGTTGGAACGAATGAAAAGGGCTATGTGTGCGTGTATCATAATTCATAACATGATCATCTACGACGAGGGAAGAGCAATATGTCCAAATTTTATACCGGACTCGGATCTATCACGAACTCCAGCAAGTATGGAGCAAACACTTGAAAAAACGTTTTTCGCACGGATAAAAGAAACACATAAAGCACTTATGGGGGATTTGGTCCAGCATATTTGGATGAATCGGTGTTTTCCAGGTGAAAATGAAAACCAAAACGATGGCAAAGATGAATACGAAGATGAGATCGATGATGAAGATGATGGCGATGACAAGGGTGATGATTGAGACGAGTAGTTTTTGTTTTTACTTTAATGTAATATTTTTTTAATATAATATTGTTATTATTTGTTTACTTTTAATAAAAAACAAACACAAAAGTGTAAAAGTGACTGGGCACCATATGGCGCAAAATGCTTAATGGTGGAGCTTTTTGACTACACCCACTTTTTGTAAATTTTGGAAAAGCTGACTGGGCGCCACATGACGCAAATTGCTCAAGGGTGGAGTTTTAGACTACACATGCTCTAAAAAGAAACATAATATAGTAAAAGTTAACATAGGTCCAATCAGTGACCGCCATGTACCAGTTAAATTTTGTTTTTGTATTTACTGAATTGAAACTAATAATAGTATCAAAAATGAAAGTTGGCGTGGTTATATTGCTATGTTGTTGTAAGTTGCATACCCGAGTTTGAATCTCTATTTAGCCGGTTTTGGTGTTTTTTAGGTTTTTGGTGTTTTTTGTTTTTTTTTTTTTGTTCTTTTTTTAAATATTGAGAGTTTTTTGTATTTATAGATTTCATACTAAATTAAGCGACAAGAAAATTAAGGTGGTGTGATGGTAAAGTTATTATAATTTATTATGTTTTAGATGTATTTGAACCTTTCGATCGTGACTAGTTTAAATAAATGTACATCTATGTTTCTATTGTAACTACTACTTGAATTTGCATTATACATTAATTGATGTATGTGTGATGTCTGACTAGATTTTTATATTAAGCTCTATAAATTAAGTAAATGTTTGTTAAATTCGACGATTGGTTTTATAAAATAAAAATCTTCTTGTAGTGTCATACCCCGACTAGGTAGTTGCGGAAGAGTAATACGGAAATGTAACAGATAATACTGGTATCAACCACATTGTTTATAAAGAAATTCAACAAACTAATTTATATCATGTTACATGGTTTGGTACCAAGTTTACAAACAAGATGAAACACATAACCAGTTCACGTGATTGCTTATTCTTTAATATATATGCTAGCGTCTATGTACAGCGATTCATTTCCGTTCTAGCACCGAGCGGGATAAGCAAATTATTCCAACTTGGGCTTACCTGAAAATCATGTTAAAACGGGTCAACTATGTCTAGTTGGTGAGTTTCAAGTTTCACGGGTACGAATAAAATCAGTATACGAGTTAGTAAAGTTCACAGTGTGTATGTATATATGTATGTGTATGATGTTTTTATACTAAGCCACAAGTGAAACAAAGACAGCTCGCACGCATGGCCACCCTTGCCCATGTACTCCCGTTGGCATTTAATAGCTACTTTGCCCCAAGTATGTACTATGTCTAACACCACATAGCAGAATGTAATAAATTTATATGACAATGTGCAACTGTGTTAACAAGTACATCCGGCATACCCCTCCGGCGCTTTCAGATGGGTTTGTCAAACCGATAGTACTATCCACACGTCACTGGCACGAAGTTAATCACTTGTGTTTGTGGGGACTTTCAAGTGTTAGTACTTAGATAATTCACATCATCACAAGTTTTCAAGTATACAAGTACATGCTTTCCACCACAAAAGTTCGTAAAACAGTTTAGAAAGTGGGGTCGTGAAACTCACCTTATCGTAGTTCAAGCTGGTAATATGTATCAGTAAGTAATGTTCCTCGATTATAGCTTGACTCATATAACCTGTATCGTACTGTTATTACTAGTACAGTGTTTAAGCTAAATCGAGCTGTATAACTAGTCTATGTATAGATGTCAGGCCCAGAACATGACCATAGTCTTAGATTGTGACGTTGTATACTATGAAATGTCAAAATCAGACTTGGCTCAGTTTCACCGTTTTCCGAGCCTAGCCAAGTTGATCGTTTATGCGTTTCGGGATCAGTTAAGATAACCCAAACTTATGTAAACATACTGATTGAATAAATGATTTGATTTATGAATGAATTTTGAAGTTTCGGCATCTGTATTGATCACAGGGTTCGTTTCCGTTTTTACACGGGTTTGATTATACAAAACGCGTACAATCCACCCGAATTGTTCGGAATTCTCGCAGAAAGTTCGTTTTTATCAAATTCATCCAAAAATACGATATTTGACCACTTTTGATACTTTGACATACCAGTAAGTCCGGTTTTGTTAAAACAATTATAGTTTAAATCTTTGATTAATCATAACTAATTATGTACTTATATAGAAATTATGGAAATTTTTGTAAAATAAATTAAAATATGGATAATTTTATAAAAATATTTTCAGAAATTTTATGATTAATTATCTATTTATAAAAATTTATTTAATGTGTTATAATTAAGTAATAAATAGACCATTTATACCAAATGACATTCGAAAAATCTGAATATTTTTCCAAGTGGTCTCAATATCATCAAATAGCCACTACAAAATCTCCAGAATATAATTCTTTGGTCAAAATACCTTTTTACGCATTTTTCGGCTATTAAAACTCGGTTATAACACAATTGCACAAAAAATACTTAGACATCTATAAATGTTCTAAACCTTTTCCAGTGATCTTAGCATTACATTTCGGGGTTCCAAACCAAAGTTTATAATTTTTCATGAAGTTTAACTATTTTTCCCGAATAAACGCCAATTAACGGTAATAAATTAGCCAAATATTCTCCGTTTATCGAAAAATTACCAAATTTGATAAGGGACTCACTTATGTAATCCCTGTTAACCCTTCATAGTCTCATTACCTAATAAAAAGTATGTCACAACCGAAGCACAAACAGCCCCTAAACGAGTTAACAGGTAATACCTTGTCGGTTTTCGGTAGGTTTTCGATGGTTTAAACAGCTCTCTGGGTCTTGGGTCGCAAAGTATGTGTATCTACATATCATATAACATCAAACCAAGCATAAATCATTCATATAACAGCCTTGTTTATTAGAGTTTCGGTTTTAGTTTCAAACCGAACTTTCGAACCGTAAAAACGTCGTATCCATGTTCTAATCCGTGTTTTTGGTCAAAAATCTATATAATTCTGCTTTGTAAACATGTTTAACATCAAAACATGATTTTATTTGATTTTTAGGGTTTTTAGATGGTTAAACATGTTTAAAACTAATCAAGACATGTTTTTATGATTAAAACTAGCTATAAACAAGATTAAATCTCTTGATTTGGATCATACCTTAATAGTTTTTCTGCTGGAATTGATGAACTCAGCTGCTTGCTTTAGTTTTGTGGTTAAAAACGTTTTCACATTAGAAGAAAATTGATATATATCAATCAAAAATATCAAAGGGGGTGTCCCCATTTTTGCGGTCGCCATATATGGAGAGGCCCATTGGGCTTCTCTTTTAGCCCATGTGTCTTGTTTTGCGTGCCAAAAGTCAAATACGGTTCCAAGTTTAGTTAAGGTTCGGTTTTTCACGAGAAAATTAGTTCGGGTTTAATTAACAGCATGAAAACGAACGTTTTTCGGCTTAATTTTTCAAAATAAAAAAAACATATTAAATGGTTGTAAAAACCAAAATATTTTCACGGATTGCTTAGAACATGTCATATAAGTGTTTTATAAATCTTTTTAGGCATAACGGATGCTACAATGCTCGTTTTGATGTTAATGATTGCGTTTAAACTTATAGCGTATCGTTAAACGAAACCTTTTTCGTTTAAAGAGTTTTAAACGTACCAGGGCCTAAATATCCATATGTTAGCCTCTATAATATACATAACTCGTATATGACCCCTCATTATATATACGGGCCATAATCGGTATCGGCCGGTTACTCGTTTAAGCACTACGAATTAACAGATTTATCGTTTACTCGCTACGTAGTGAATAAAGTATACCTCGTTTTGTCACGACTGTCATATGTAGTTCCATAGAAAAACTATAAATTGGGTATTTTTTTAATTACGGGTTAAACCCTTTTTTTCATCACTAGTTAGATAAAATGTCTAGAACAAAATATTCATCATTTCTTCATGTAAGTAATAGAAAACATAAATAATAATAAACCTATGAATATATTACAATAGGGAGAGTAGCAACCGCAACAAAGTATGATATAGTCAACATGCTTGTCATCTTGACTGAGTTCCCCTTTAGGATGTGTAATTAAGGATGAGGTTAGCGTTCTGCAGAGGAACCCGGTTTGGGATAGAGGAGAAATACAAAATTTTATGTGTTTTTTGATTAGGTTTTGATGTTAATTTTTCTCGCTTTTTATATACACCCAATGGGAAACCGTTTATTGGTTAACTAAAGATAATACGACCCATCAACAATTACTAAACTAGTAAATAAATAGGTATAATTAATATTTTGATCCAATATTATATAAATGATTATAATGGCCACATATAAATAAACAGATATTATTATTTGTTCTTGCATTTTCTACTTGGTCGAGTAATAATTTATTATGAGTATTAGATAAGCCTGATTGGGGGTTAATAATACACATTTTAGCTTTAAACTCAAACTGGAGTAGATAAATACCATCATTGAATTGAAAATCAGCTCAAGTCCCCCCATTAATCATACGACAATACGCCCTTACTTAAAACCTAAGTAGTTATGATCAAAATTTTCAAGTAAGCCTTTTAGAACGTTTGATTTGTACATAAATTCGTCTATATGTCATTATGCATGTAGACATATTAAGAGATATACAAAATCAACACTAAGTAAAATTAATAATTAGTCATTCATAGTACGATATGAAATTATACATGGTCATTAGTAATCCCGTCTTAATTATTAAGAACATACAATAGAGTTTTAGTTATCAGATCCTTAAGCATATCGTGAATGTATTCTATACGAAAATTTAGTTTCCTCATTTCGCTCATAAACGAATAATTAATTTCATATCAAAATTATAATGCGACACCTCTTGAACTGTTACTGTTTGAGAAAATATGGTAGCTGACTTTATCAGAGTAAGTCTTCAATATAATTTATAATGAGTTAATAAAGTTATGGGTCCACTGATAAATTTTAACAACATTTATTTATAATTACTTTGTGATTAATCAACATATTATGCCATTATATCTTCGGTTGTTGTTATCATTTCATTATGACTCCTCCATGAGATAGATTTATCTGTTAACATAAGAATATATCCCGAAAATCACATTTATTATATTTGAATATGCCAAAGTTTAGAGTAATCAACTAGTTTGAATTCTCACTTATTCTTTTAAATTATAGTTTTTTGTTTCCTTTAAAGATATCGCAATACTTTTTTAGATGCTTCACATTAGTCTAGACATATCTAGTGTGTTGCAATTTGAGTAATATCTGAACGAGTAAAGACTTGAACCTACATAAGTATTATACTTAATGAAGCATAAAGAAAAAATCCCAATGATCCTATTATCCTAAAAAGAGAGCAATATTGTTTGTTACATGTGTAAGGACCCATTTAAGATAAAACTTATGGAAGAAGACTATCGTATCTTTTGGTCTATCTCAGGGATATCTCTAAGATCTATCACATCAAAGTATGTATGAAAAATGCTTTGACTTATATAACATATATTTGTCAAAAGAATATCATATATATAAAGACAACTGTTTTTCCCGATGAGAATCGATGAACTCGATATTGATCTACGAAACCAAAAACACACGATGTTTCTTTCGATGTGTATCGGTACTAATCGATGGATGAAAACGACCGAGCACATACACAAGATGTAAATAATCACTCGTTCAAGCTCATTAGAAATTTTGGCATAGTATCGTTACAATATGTGTCTCGTAAGAATGAACGGTTATGAAATGAAAAATAAGAACTTCTACTTATACACAACTCTCATTCGCTAACTAGGCATGCACATTCGTTGGTTCTTATTCTCACATTCGTTACTCATGCATGCATTCCAATCACACATCATTTGTTCCTTTACATCCTCTTTCGTTAAACTTGTTTCCTTTCATTCATTAACTTGCATGCTTGCTCATTCGTGCTCATTCTTTAATGCTCATCTTTTATCTTGTACAAAAACTAAGCGACTCGTCGGTTCAACTTCCAGTACTCATCACATTTCATGTACTAAGAGACCCCCCTTGACAATTGTTGGATTGTTTAAGCATTAGTCTTTGTCACTTTCATTTTGTGACCTTCACGTGTTTATTTATACATATAATGCCACGAAGAAAATGCACCAACAAACTCCACCTTGGCATTAGCTATACGTCTCCAATCTTTATCAACATCAATCTTATACACACGATCAACATTTCCACTCCCCCTTAACTAGAATACTCTACCAAAACTTAAATTCAACATCTTGAGAAGATTAAGGATTATATAATCATCACTCTTATCATAACTGCAGTCAATCAACACATTCCATCAATAAAACGTAAACTCTATCTTGATTTAGCATTTGAGCACAAAATTGTATGAATACAAATGTGTAATGGTGAAAACATTTTAGTAACTCGGAAAAACAATTTGTAATTGTATATCACTTGTTGGAAGATCAAAAATAAACTGGAAAGAAAAATCTTTTTGGCTTTTACAAACTTTAGGCTATAACAAACCCAAAATATTTTTGATTTTTCAAAGTTAATGTCAAAACACACCTAAAATTGTTTATATTTTTGTGAGAAAGATCACAACATGGGATCATATTGACTAGTAACGTTGATGTGGTGTGCTGAGTGGTTAAAAATATAAAAGATGGGAGATTTAGCTTTTGCACAAGATCGTGTTTTAAATTTATAAAAGTGATTTCTACTAAGACTAAAAACACACAAAATATGCAAGTATACCTATCGTATATGTAGAAAAATATTGGTAAGAACCAAGTATCGATCCGTGGAAACAAATGTGTCTAATAATGAATCTTTGTTTTAGTTCAATCAGAGAGTTTTAATCATTTTGGAGTTGATTTTAAACTATAATAAAAATACTTTTATATAATATATAGGTGACAAGAAGAGAAATTCTAAATGTGTAAATAAGTTATATGAAGGTTACCATCTAATACAAGAATCCACTCCATTTTTCCTTGATGATTATTAAGTAAACATGTGATAAACAAGCCCTAATAATATATGATAGAATAGTCCCTCATTTCTTAGTGAACTTATTCTATTACATAAAATAAAGTAGCATGCGTATTTTCAATTTCATCTTTGCTTAATCTCATACTACCACGGGAATGTCAATTTAAGTAGGCAAGTAGTTTAGTAAAGTAGAAAGATTAGGATTGACTTCGATTTCTCAAATTACAATTCTAACAACTTCGGGTAATTGTAGTTAACTCGCAACCTCCCCTTGGTTGATTTAATTAGGTTATAATTACACATTCCATTAACATATGTTATTTCAGAATTATCAATGTTATTTCTTTTACTAGCATGATAACCTAAGCAATCGTGTTAACAATGTTATTTCATAATTATCAAAACTAGAGAAATAGATCACAACTTATATCTCATCATTTCTAAGTATAATATAAGGATCCATGTTTTATCCTGAATAACTTATCAATGTATTCTTTTTACCTTTTCTAGCAATGTTGTAAAAGTAGTTTTCCAAGGCCGAGTACTCCCCGAGTACTCGCTACAAGGTATGTCGCCGATGCGAGTTTCTTTAATTCTGCCTAGTTACTAAGAATTAATTAAAGGTGGTCATCCTCAGTCAGAATCGCATCTAGTTGGTGAACTTGGGGCAATTTTGTCTTCAAAAAACAAAACATAACTCGTATTTCATTAATATTAAAGAATAAATATCATTTTTTTTTACTTAAAACACTATCAATTTTTAGAATAATTTATTATTTAAAATTGTATTTCACTTATTTATATTGATCTTTACATATTTTGTTATAAATATTAGTAAATTTATGATATGTTACATATATATAATATAAAAAATTAATTTTCTTTATATATACCATGTCCGACTACTCTCAGAGTACTCCCCGAGTTCTCCGAGTACACCCAACTCCCTAGTTGACCGCTTAGGGTCCACCTAGCGACTTTTGGAACCTTGATTTCTAGTTTCCAAGAACACGAGTTTATCATGAATGATTATTAATCATCAACCTTTATGTATTGAGTTAAAGTGATAAAACATTTCTTCATCAAAGGATAATTGCAAAATAACCATGTACTTTACCAAACTAAATCACATGTTTAACATAATCATCAAGTAAATAAAGCTTCTTCATAGAAATTAGATGGTAAATGGAGGTTATCTCATAATGAGAATGGTTATGAACAATAAAAGAGATGAAGATAACAAACACATGATCAAACTAGAACAATCTAACCAAATTTGGATGAATCTTCCTTCTTCAATGGTGATGGATGATGGTGATGATTACCAGCAAGCCTTCAAACTCTCCACAAGACCTTCAATATGAGTGTAAAGTGGGTGTTTTTATAAGAGAAACCCGTATAGAAGTTTTCTTCAAGCATACCAAATGAGTGCAACATGCTCCTCTATTTATAGGCAGTCTGGAGGACCAGGCACGACCCTGTGTAGAAGGAGGAATGGCCTCATGTCCAGCCGCATTAAATGCTCTGTCAGATCGTACATGGTGACTCAGCACGAGGGCGTGCTTCCTGAGGCACGACCTCGTGCTTTTGGGTGTCTTTTATATCTTTTTTTGTCTTTTCTGAAGGGGTCGTTCTTTGAAGCACGGCCCCTTGTCCAGCAGTCCACAATTTTGTCTTTTCTTGTAGTTTCTTTTCTTTTCTTAAAGGTAAGCACGACCCCGTGTTCCCTGAAGCACGACCCCATTTTTTTCTGAAGCACAACCCCATGTTCTCAGAAGCACAGCCCCATGTTCTCTAAAGCACAACACCATGTTCTCAGAAGCACAACCTCATGTTCTCTGAAGCATATGGGTGTGTTTTGCCGCTTTCTTGGTTTTTCTTTGGTTTTCCTTTGGCTTTTCATTCGTTTCTTCGTTTGAGGCTTGGATTCACCTGAAAATACAATTTTACATGATAAGTAGTTATTTTAACTGTATTATACGATAGAAGTTGCATTTTTTGAGATTATTTGATACTAAAAATGTGTAAAATTTTATATACATCAAACATTCCGACACTTGAAACTTGCTTGTCCTCGAGCAAGCTATTTATAAATATTCTCTAAAAATAGAAAGATCATTAATTAAACATCCCCAATAGAGTTCCAAGAAAATGGAAACAAAATAACCAACCTTAACTCATAAGAATATATGTAGTGATATATAAAAATAATATTTGGTTTTATGAGTTACTGTTTATGCAAAACGTCACGTTATCACAATGCTCACTCACACTTAGTTTTATATATGATCATACCTAAGATGTATGTATGTGAATACTCTTAGCCAAAATATGACCTGTTATAAGTAAGCTTGTAACAAGTTCAAATCTCCATCTTTGTGAAGGGTTGAATAGATCCGAAGTTAATATAGGTTGGTTTTGTAGGGATTTGGTATTTTGTGGTGGTTCAAGGGGTTAGGTTAATGATGGCGATGATGGTAATTACAAATTTTGCTGATTGTCGGGAGTCTTAAGATGTCTTCAATGGTTAGCTCTTTTCTCCCGATTGCTGATTTTTTTTCCTTTACAAACCTAGTGACTCTTTTAAGGTCAGATCGTCAAGACCTATTTTTTGAGGATATGGATCAGTTCTTCCTCAATCCTGATCTGAATATAACACCCAACTCTAATGGATCATTCGGCTTTGAGCCTAATAGCCCCCACCCTCATTAATTTGATATATTCATGTTGAGACTGAGTTTTACATTTTCTACATCTTCCTTCATGGGACCAGTTTTCTCATCCTAAGCATCGTTCGTATCTTTTTGCTCTTCATTTCATTGCGCTTCTGGAAACTCCATAAAATGTTGGCCTTTGTTCGTCTTGGCGCAAATTTTTTCCTCACCTCATTGCTAAAGAGAAAGATTCTCTCCCTAAGTTTTGGAGGCAACCTAGGTTTTGCGAAATACATGCGTCAAAGGTAATTGAAATCGAAATAACGCATTTCCAGTTCTTTAGGGTCTGCCGGTAAAAGACCAGTGTTGCATTTTACCGTTGAGAGTGATAAAGTGGTAATGTTTTTACGGATAAGGTTTTTTGGGTTTTGTGATTTGGATAATGGTTTGAGGGAATGGTGACAATATTACCTTCTTCTTTATACAACACTTTGTGCGGTCTTGAAATGAATACATGCGAACGAAACATATGACTTAGTCAAAGCTTTCCAAAAATATTTATATGGCATGAGGTTTATCTCACAGTAACGGAGGAATTGGGTATAAGTTCCATATTTTGCCAAAATTTATTCTCAATATTACAAACTTCTTTTTAATTTTTCACTTTTTGGTTATAATAGATTTTTAGTTGGTTATTTGCAAAAACATTTCTAAGATTTTCTTTTGGTTTTGTTATAAAAATAGTCCTTGTTTGCTATAAAAATTTTGTTTATTAGAGAATCATAGAATTAGTTGAGCAATCAATTGGTCAAGTAATTCCCCTCCCCACACTTGAATCTTACATTGTCCTCAATGTGAAAAGATTCATATGAAATATGGTGGGTAAAATGGAAAGGAACTTCCAAACGGGCCAACGAATTTTCGACAGAGTGTCCCCTGTTTTTGGTCCGTTTTCAGGTAGTGTACCTAAATAATAAAAACTGCACACAACCAACAAACATCCAAAACATATTATTATTATTATTATTATTATTATTATTATTATTATTATTATTATTATTATTATTATTATTATTATTATTATTATATTTATTTTTAATTTTATTTATTTTGAAGCAAGAGAACATATAAACAAGGCTTGGTTTAATGAGGATCTTGGCCAGACCCTACTTCCAGTATGTTCATTGGTTCTGATGGAGGAATACTACCTCCGAGATGGTCTCGTGTGACATTCATGACAAAACGAGGTACACTATATTCATTACGTAACAAGTAAACGATAAATCGGTTAATTCGTAGTGCTTAAACGAGTAACCGACCGATACTAATTATGACCCGTATACATACTGAGGGGTCATATACGAGTTATATATATGTTATAGAGGCTAACATATTGATATTTAGGCCCCAGTACGTTTAAAACTCCTTAAACGAAAAAGGTTTCGTTTATCGATACGCTATAAGCTTAAACGCAATCGTTAATATCAAAACAAGCATTGTAGCATCCGTTAAGCCGAAAAAGATTTATAAAACACTTATATGACATGTTCTAAGCAATCCGTGAAAATATTTTGGAATTTTACAACGAGTCAGTACGTTTTTCTTATTTTACAAAAATAAGCTGAAAAACACTCGTTTTTGCGCTATTTCTCACACCCGAATTAATTTTTTTGCGAAAAACCGAACCCGAACTAAATTTGAAGTGGGATTTTCATGTTTGGGCTTGTATAATTAGAGTAATGGGCCAAAACAGCCCATTAAGGGGCCTTCTTTGGATTCCGATCGCCAGCCACCACACTACACATTCTTTTATATAACTTACACCCTAAGACTTTGTTATTCATTTTAACTCATGAAATTTTGAAGTCCAAGCAGCTCCACCTTCTGCTCTATCAACTTCATTTCAAAACCCTAAGGTAAGATCAAGTTTTATGAAAATTTAACCAAGTTTGATTCATATAATTAACATATAAACATGTTTTAGTTAGTTTTAAACATGTTTAACCATCCAAAAACCCTAAAAATCAAGTAAAACCATGTTTTGATGTTAAACATGTTTACAAACCAGGAAAATATACTTTTTTGGTCAAAAATGCGGATTAGAACATGAATACAACGTTTTTACGGTTAGAAAGTTCGGTTTGAACCCAAAACCGAAACCCTAATTATCAAGGCCGTTACATGGATGATTTATGCTTGGTTTGATGTTATATGATATGTAGATATACTGAGTTTGCAACCCGAGACCCGGAGAATTGTTTAAGCTAGCAAAATTCATCGAAAACCGACAAGGTAAACCCGTAACACTCGTTTAGGGGCTGTTTAGTATTAGGTTGTGACGTACTTGTTGTTAGATTGTGAAAACTTGCAGGGACATTAGGGATCATATAAATGAGTCCCTGTTCAAATTTGGTAATTTTTCGATAAACGGAGAATATTTGGTGAATTTATTTCCGTTTATGAGCGTTTATTTGGGAAAAATAGCTAAACATATTGAAAAATTATGAAACTTGGTTTTGGAGTTTAATATTTGATGGTAAGATCACTGGTAAAGTTTGGGAATCATTTGAAATGTCTATGTATGGTTTGTGCAATCATGGCTTAATCGAATTTTAACAGCCGAAAAACGCACAAAAAGGCATTTTGTCAAAAGAGTTAGGTTCTGGAAATTTTTCAGGGGCTATGTAATAACATTGAGGCCATTTTTAAAAATTATCGGATTTTTCGGAGGTCATTTGATATAAACGGGCCATTTATTACACGATTATAACCTATTAAATGAATTTTTATAAATAAATAATTAATCATAAAATTTCTGAAAATATTTTTATTAAATTCTCCATGTCTTAATGTATTTTTACAAAAATTTACATAATTTATATATAAGTACATATTTAGTTATGATTAATCAAAGATTTAAATTATAATTGTTTTAACGAAACCGGCAGTTTTGTGTTTTACGGACTGACTGGTATGTCAAAATGTCAAGAGTGGTCAAATATCATATTTTTGAATGATATTGATAAAAACGAACTTTTTACGAGAATTCCGGACAAATCGGGTGGATTATGAACGTTTTGTATAATCAAACCCGTGTGAAAACGGAAACGAACCCTGCGATCAAACCAGACACCGAACCCTTAAAATTCTTTCATAAATCAAATCATTTTATCAATCAATATATTTACTTAAGTTTTATGTGATCTTACCTAATCCCGAAACGTATAAACGATCAACTGAGCTAGGCTCAGGAAACGGTGAAACTGAGCCAAATCCAGTTTTAAACATTTCATAGTATACAACGTCACAATCTAAGACTATGGTCATGTTCTGGGCCTAACAGCTATACCCAGATTATCTATACAGCCCGACTTAGCTTGAACACTGTACTAGTATTAACGATACAATACCGTTTATAGGAATCAGGCTATAAACGAGGCATCTGACTTATTGATACGTAATTTCCGTGCGAACTACGATAAGGTAAGTTTCACGACCCCCACTTTCTAAACTGTTTTACGAACTTTTGGGGTGAAAAGCATGTTTACATATACTTATATACTTGAAAACATGTGATGATGTGGATTATCTAAGTACTAACACTTGACAAGTCCCCACAAACACAAGTGATTAACTTCGTGCCGGTGACGTGTGGATAGTACTATCGGTTTGACAAACCCAACTGACAGAGCCGGAGGGGTATGCCGGAACATATGTAAACCCAGTTGCACATTGTCATTATATTTTTACATACTGCTATGTGGTGTTAGACATAGCACATACTTGGGGCAAAGTGGCTGTTAAATGCCAACGGGAGTGCATGGGCAGTGGAGGCCATGTGTTTTAGCTCGTTTCGGTTTCACTTGTGGCTTAGTATAATACATCATACACAGACATATATACATACACACTGTAAACTTTACGAACTCATGTACTGATTTCATTGATACTCGTGAAACTTGAAACTCACCAACTAGACGTAGTTGACCCGTTTTAACATGCTTTTCAGGTAAAGCAAAAGTGGAATGATTTGCTTACGTGCTTGGTGTTAGATGAAAAGTTGAATAGCTGTGAATAGACGCTGATATAATACTGAATAAGAAGCTCGTAAACCGGTTATGTGTTTTTCACCTAGTTTGTAAACATAGTACCTACCAATGTAATATGATGTAATTTAGCTGTTGAATTTCTTTATAAACAATGTGGTTGATACCAGTGTTATCTGTTACATTCCCGTATTACGCTTCCGCAACTACCTAGTCGGGGTGTGACAGAAGTTGGTATCAGAGCCATTGGTTATAAAGAATTAGGATGTCCCTTAGGATACCCTAAGATTACCGTAGGCTCGATTAACTCTGGGAATAAAATAATATTAAATAATATACACGAATGATTCTCGTGATGAACGCGAATGGAAAAGTGGGTTATTATGGTCCGAAACGTAATAACAGACTTGCTTGTACGAGGAAATTCGAGAAGAAGTCAATAAACAATCGAATAGGTAAAAACAGCAACATATGTGTATAAAATATAATAATAGATAAATATCTGTGTATATAAACGATTATTTGTGCTTTTGTGTATAAATACCTGCATGTATTTTACTATGATCAATATAGAAGGATATTATTCTTATCACTAACAATTGTGCAGGAATATGTCAAGATCTACTGATCGTTTACCTAATACCCTACCAACAGGGCCTGGGGAGGAAGAGGAGGATCCGGAAGAGGAAACTGAGGAGGAACCAGAGGAAATGGAAGAAGGTGCAGATGCGGTAATTCCACGCGAGGTACCCTTAGATCAACCCGACTTATCGGGTTACCGTTGTGACACCTACCCCCCTAGGGAATCCCCTAGGAATGTTGCAGGACAGGGAGCTACTAGTGCTTATCATTCACCTATTAGAGCACCTAGATCCCCTACTCCACCTGTACAGCATACACCAGTACCCCCACCCACTATTAGAAACCGTCAGACCGCTCGCATTTCAGTGCGTCCACCTGAGCACACTTCTCTCCCACCTCGATCTACGTACCATAGGGGAGAAACATCACGTGTCCAGGTCACTGAGATACCTATTCCTACTTGGGGTTTACCCGCCCCGGTACCCGAGCCACCTCGTCATTCTGATTCAGCATGGTTTGGTTTAGCAACTGATCAGCTTTTGGAACAATCACATTCGATAAATAGCCTAAACCAGCATAGACATGATATGTATGATCACATGAGGTATATGCAGCAGGAAATCAGAATTGTGCAAAGATCCAGTGCTCACAGCCACGGACGTCAGGATCGAGCGATGATACTACTGGGGGTATGCTTAGCAGTTAATGTGGCCCTAGTGGCTGCTGTTGTTTGGTTGTGGCTCCATGTTGCAAAGAATGGATAGGACATAATAGTCTAGTCTTATGTATATAGTCTTTTGATATCCCAAGCAGCATTTTGTTACAGCGTGTTGGGCTGACTTGGGAGTTGTTTGTGGTTTAGTACTATTTCAAGCACTGGCCCTTATCGGGTTAAGTCTACATGTCACTTAGTGACAAATTTTGATACGCATATACAAGCGCTGGCCTATACCAGGTTAAGCCTATGCGCTAATTTTGGATGCATATGTACAGTAATGATTATAATTAATACAAACGCATTTTCTTTGGCATAGTTATGTGTTGTGAAATTGTAATATTGTAAAGTTGTGTTGATCATAGTGAAACGATATTGATTATTATATAATTGATTATTTTATAGAATGGCCCCGAAG